>NC_090879.1:23030009-23042509 GCF_036669935.1 Montipora foliosa
CTTAATTAGATTAATTAACAACTTTCGCCCCTGAATACTATCCAATCACACGAGTCTTCCTTGAGGTTTGAAATTGATTGGGTGCACAAAAAAGAACTTGCATTAATCCTTTTGCTCTTCAATATCAGAAAAGAAAAATTCATTTGATTTCATGGGAATTCAATAACATCTTAGGAAGTACATGTTCACGACTAAATGTTATTTTAATCATTCGTTGGTTCAATGGCGCAATGATGGTAATCCATCTTCAATAACATCATTATGGTGTCATTTTCTTTCCTGTAAAGTCTATTACGTGTTTGGAATAACAATAATATCAATAACACTGTCGTTTACATTTGTTGAGAGTCCTTTTTTGGCAAGTACATGTACACTTTAAACGCACACAAATTTAATGCAGCATGCCGCGAAGAAGAAATAGAATTCCAAACAAAATCCGTAGAAGAATTGTCAAAGCCTCTGAGGATATTAGGACAGACTACCTGTGAGTCACGGGCACATAGTGTGTGAATATGTACTTCCCAAGTTATGTAATTGTGTCCGCAACTCACAGCTATCTTCTGTGGAATCTTCAAGTCTTTGACGAGATGTTATTGAATTCCCGTAAAATAAAATGAATTTCTATTTTCGGTTAATGAAGGGCAAAGGGTGTTCTCGGTAGTGGTCGCACTCTTGGGGTCATTGTTGGAAGACATTCGTTGCTAAGCAACTAACTTACTATTCTTCTCACGAGCGCATTACACTCTTAAACCTAAAAAGTTGCTAGACGAAATGGTTGCAAAAGGTGCGAATTGATTAAAATTCGCGATAACTAACCAATCCTTGCAGCTGCAGATATTGTGTCGCCGTATTCATTGCGAACAACACATTTGTATGTTGCCTGATCCGAGGGCTCAAACTGACTAATTTCATACTCGCTGGTCACTTGGTCTGTGGTGATATTAGAGGTGGAATTTATAATGACGTTATCCTTGTACCATGTGATCTGCGGGAGAGGCAATCCTTTGGCGGAGCAGTTGACTCGTACAGAATCTCTAATGTTGGGTACTGTGATTAAAGTCGCCGGCTTAGAGGTGAAAACAGGAGATTCTGAGAAAATTAAAGGCAAAAGACTTAGTGGTCATACATGCCTCATAAGACTATATATAAAATTTGGCATAATATCGAGCAGGGAAAGGTTCCTGGGAAATGGCTTGGTTAAGAGTCTATAAATCTAAATTTAACCTAATTTCTTTAATTTTATTGGGAATAAGGAAAGGGAACCTTGGAATCACTTTTAACGCTCACTTTACTTTAAAGTTCTTTTCCTCTGCATGGATATGCTTTAATGAACCCGCTTCATTTACAGCTACAAATAATTCAAACCAAAACTATTCCGCAGGTAAGCTACGCTCTTTATAGCTGCATGGAGGAGTCATGCCCAGTAAAGGAAGACATAAACATCCCGATTGGGATAGGAAAAAATAGATCTGCTGAAAGGCATGGAAATAACGGACCTTTATCATGGATGACTGTCGTTTTACAACCTGCCGACGGCAAATACCATGCAGCACTTCAAAAGCCCAAATTTCGTTATTATATTGTGTAAGACCTTTCTCGTTTTGTTTTTCCAGCGGACTTAATTCATGTACCCGAGGTCTTGAAAACAAAACGCTTCATAACAGAAGCAGAATAAGGGTCCCGCCAAATTATGGCCAATCAGATTGGCCCTGATGACCACAACGCGTATGATTGATTGGTCTGCACGAAGGATTGCTCTTGCTTTAATGCAAAGTCATGAACCGTGCAAAGAACACAATACCGCCACGCTTTGTTCACGCAAAAATCTAGAAGTAGCTGTCCTAAAGGCCGGGACACACTAGGCGACAAGTCGCAGCGACATGTCTCTGCGACAAGTCGCTCCGTGTGTACTACTTGCAAAACAAGTCGCTGCGACACGACGCCTGTTCGGTGCGCACGCAGTGATCTCGTACGAGGGGGAATGTGAACTAGTTTTCTAATTCAATATGGCAGACCATATGACGCTCTCTCATTGGTTCATTTATATTTTGTCGCAGCGACTTGTTGCCGGAAGTGTACACACGATGCGACAACGCTGCTTCCGCTAATTTTGTTGCTGCAATAAGTCGCACGAATTCAAACTGGTTTGAATTCGTGCGACTGATCCCGGCGACAAAATTCTGCCGCAGCGACACTGATTTTCATGAAATTAACCGTGCCACACAATGCGAATTGTTGCGGCGACTTGTCCCCGCGACGTGTCGCAGCGACTTATCGCTTAGTGTACCGTGTGTACACTTCCGGCAACAAGTCGCTGCGACAAAATATAAATGAACCAATGAGAGAGCGTCATATGGTCAGCCATATTGAATTAGAAAACTAGTTCACATTCCCCTTCATACGAGATCACTGCATGCGCACCGAACAGGCGTCGTGTCGCAGCCACGACTTGTTTTGCAAGAAGTACACACGGAGGAACTTGTCGCAGAGAGCTGTCGCTGTGACTGGTCGTCTAGTGAGTCCCCGTTAAAAGTAGATAATAGGGAGCTTTAGCCTCGACAACTGCGACGGCAACGAGAACGTCACACATTTGCATATTTGGTAAGCAAAAGCAATTGCTTTGCACGCCCTGCTCGTACATCTTTTCATTTCTGTCTATTTCTTTGCCGTCGTCAGCAAAACAAGAACGTTAAATGACCAAATCTTGAGGTTTTAGGGAGAACGTCAGCGCTTTAGGATAAATTCTTCCCTAAACTATTGCCGTTCATGCTAGTTTCGTTCTTGAGGGTTTGTCACACCTTTGTCACGTTAAAATGCTTGGAACAGTCGCAAAGCGATTACAATGACGCGGATTCACGTTTAACGACGACGTTCTCGTTGCCGTTGCCGTCGTCGTTGCGAAAGCTCCCTAATATAAAAAACTGATGAGCCGCATTCCATCGTAGATAGAGACTTCTGGGTTATGGATTTTTCTGTTCATAACTATTTTAATCATAGTTCCATGCTGCTTTGGCCCTTCAATGTCCTTCAATACCAAGCAATTGCTTCAAAAGACTGCCATTTCAGTTTTCAGTAACTCACCAATTGGTTTCGCTTTAAGGAAAGTTCCGTGAATAATCATCCCATATTTGTTTGTTGCTGTACAGAAATAGATTCCACCATCACCGACCGCAGTGCTGGTGATTAAAAGACTGTCTTTACTGGTCACAGTTCGGTTATGAGGTAATGGTGTTGCTGGTGATCTGGCCCAGTTCACCTCAGGGGTTGGGTTACCAAGAACATTACATTGCAGCTTCGTCTCTTTGCCCAAATAACCAACGACTTGACCAGGTGGAGACTTGGGAAACCGTGGGGCACCTACAGACGAGGGAAGCGCAAAATTGGTGACTATCATAATGAAAAGCGGTTTAATTTCAGATTGTTTCTTGTCATGAAGATGGCAGACGGAGAGCCTAATTCGTCGAAAACATACAAGAATCGATTTCGTCAGATTAACCAAAAAAGTGACATGTTTCGATGATTTCATGTCATCATTCCCAACATCATCTTGTATTATATGGCTCGAGCTTGTTGCCGATATAACGAGCGGTTTGATTGCCTGAATGTAAGTGGAAGGATTTTATGACATTAATGCCCACAAACCTGTTAGGAATCAGGTAGATGCAGGACAAAAACCAAAGGAAATTTTATGTAGGACCAATTGGCGCTTCCCTGTATTTTTTGACATTTGTTTCTCCCTTGATTCTTTAGAATGTCGACCACATTTACCAAACCAAATTGCAATCATTTGTCTCGAATATAAATAATCTGACAGAGTAAGCGTCAGTGCGATTTCAAACAAGAAATTAACTGATGAGCGTTCGCATTACCCGAATATTAAGTGATCGCTTCCGCTTAAACCAACAATGATGCCAGGCCTGCTACTGTGAAGCAAATCACTAAAGATTGTAAAAACCTTGAATGATCCGTCTTTTCAGGAACATCTCAAACCTAGGCCTTCAACTGTATTAACCGAGCGATAGGCCTCAGTTTGAGATTTTCCTGTTAAGACCTCACTCTCAGTAAATCAATAGTTAAATTAAATGCAGTACAGGGAATCCAATCCACTATCCATTCATGGCATCAATTCTTATAAAAGGCAAATAAATAAATAAAAAATAAAAGAAAGAAAACAAAAAAAAAAATAACGTTTCGACTCTATCCTGACGGTCGTTATTGAGTGAAAAAAATTATACAAGAAAAATTCTATAAATACTACAATGAACAGTAGTTAAAAAAACCGATTGTTTAGTATTATGAATGGTCTTTATCAGGAAAATCAAGTCTAATCTGAATATAAAAACGGACTCTGAAATTACTAAGTTTTCTTTTGGTTGGCCACTTGATTAGCTTTTATTGTTTTCAGTAACCAAAGATTTATTCTTGTATAGTTTTTAACTCGATAATGACGCTACGATAGCGTGGAGACGTCATGTTGTTTTGGGGGTTTTTAACGATCTAATTTTAAAATTCTTTTATCAAATGTACTGTAGTATTTTTCGATGGTCAAATGTATGCCAAAGACACTTCTTCTAGGAACAAAAACTTGGCGTTTTTTAAACCCAGCACTGAAATTTGATATTGTTTCCGGTTCATTTCCTGTCTAAAGTTTATAACGGCATAAATGAATACAAACCGGCTCACCTAAAACAACAAGGTCTACTTTTGTTTCTTGGATACCAAACAAATTTTCAGCTCGGCACGTGATCATCCCCTGATCTTCGAAGCGGGCGGCCCTAATCTCGAAGATTTTATCTGTAATGTTAAATCGGCTTCTATCCCGGTAATCTTGACCATGCATTGACCACGTGATCTTTGGAGCTGGATTACCGGATACAGAAATTTCCAGCGACAGATTTTCCCCTTCTCTTACAGAGACGAGCGAAGGAGTCTTTGTCACAAATCGAGGAGGACCTGTTGGTATAACAGATATTTTATCAGACTAAGTGTAAGCTTGATATGTTTTTGAAGAACTAGAGTGTTTTCGCTCATGTGACCAAAAGCCATATTTGCATTCTAAAACAAAAGGAAGAATTTTCATAAAAATGGAGTGCAATGGCGTAAGGTATGGAGCTACTAAGAAAGAGATAATTATTCAGTTCACAATGTTTACTCACCAAAGTTTGTTACCATCATTTTCTTGACCAAATTTTCAATAAACGTTTCATTGGCACTTGTTCCTGGAATCCCTGGTTTACCTGTTTTTCCATCAGTGCCTTTGTGACCACGACGACCACGTGAACCTGGTAGTCCTGTGCTGCCTCGGGGACCTGGTTTTCCTGCTGGACCCGGTGAACCTGGCCCTCCGCGAGGGCCTCGGGGACCTTATGAAAGAAGAAGAAACAATTCTGACATAGCTTCCGTTTACATTCCTTAGATCGACTCCCGCATCAATGGGTGCTCAGTTGCATCGCAGGTAAGGTAACGTTGCAGAAACAAACGGGAAACGGGAAACCCGGAAAACCTGGCTCTCATTTTATGCAACACAGTAGTCTACAAAGAATTCCACTTTGTGTATTCACCCGGAGGAGGATTAGGGGGGGGGGGGGGGGGGACAACTCCCTTATATGAGTATATAGGTGTGTGTGGTCTTAAAAGGTATGGTGTTTTAGCCGATTTGGTCTGAAATAGGGTATCGATTTTGACCATTTTGGTCCGAAATAGGGTATAGTTTGTTCATTCATAGTCTTGAATTGGGTATGTTTTTAAAAAGAAGCTTCGAATTCTTCTTCATCATTAGGCGATAAGACCATCAACACAGCCCTTCTCAAATTATTAAGCCAACCGTGTAAAAGCTGAAATAATGTCTGAAAATAGGTCTGAAATAGGATAGCAAAAATCGTAGACTTTGGTCTGAATTAGGGTAAGGGTTTTAGCAAGGGGGCTGCACACTCCCACCCCATTTTTCTGGGAGTACACCTCCCCCCCCCCCCCCCCGGGGTTTTATTCAACAAGATTCGAGTGATCGTTGTTCGCAGTTGGATTCCTTGAGCTTTAGCCAAGAGTTCTTCATGAGATTAAATTCACTTCATTGTTCTCTCGAGATATAGGAGAAGGTCTATTTTCAATCAGTCTTATCTAGTAATCCGAGGTGAAAGCAAATCTGTGCGAATGTTCGCTTCACAGAGAAGCAGAGTTGCCACTGAGATGGTGTTAAACTCTACAACCGATGCAACACCATAGCTTTTTGTAAACATTAATTAACCTCTTCATTTGTCGAAGAGTAAGGTAGTTTACCTATATTCGTTCAAGCTCGTTCACGGTTGATATGCCATGTCTGATGTGTTCTTATATGACTTGTAAATGACCTCAGTCAGTTTTAACAAAGAGGGCATGGCACGTTTTTCGAGTAGACAAAACACCACAATGAATACAAGCTATTTTAGCGTTGCTCTGCAATAAATGGGGTAGGGAGAAGGGCAAGCAGGGATAAGACTGTATGAAGGTAAGTAAATAACACAATCCAAAATTTTGTGTTTTTTCTTACAGTTCACGGTACGGTGATATTCATTCACCTTGCATCTTTTAACTGTTGGCTTGTCAAAATTGAATCTGGTGGACTAATCGATATCTATGAAAACCTTTAAAAATTCTTGCACTGCTCCAATAAGTTGTATTTCTTAGACTTCATGTATCAAATACGATTGTCATGCCATTGTTAATTTAGCTGGCCGATTTTTAGATTGAAAGAGATTCTGAAGCGAATTTTGCTTACCTCCATTTTCTTCTTTTGATGCGTCCTTAGTCTAAAATTACTGAAAAGCGCTCTATCTTATAAATTTCTTTGTAGGATAACTCACTAAAGAAAGAGGGCATTTTGCGAATGCAGAACACCCCAGAAAGTGGAGCATCCCTATCCCACTCTTAACCCCCAATTTGAAACCAATCTCCAATTTGAAGCCTTTCATAAAAAGCTCTGATAACGAGCCAATTATTAGCCATCAAAAACTGATAAATTCTTTGGTGGCAAACTCGCTAATAATAGCGGACATTTTTTGTAAACCTTCAAATTTTGAAAGCATCAATGCTCAGAGCGCATTCAAATTTTCAGAGATAGTTTATTATACAGTGCACTTTCAACATTAAGTCCCTCATTGTCGACTGACTGATTATAAAACGATAGTGCTTAATGAGGCAAAACATTATAAACCAAAGATTCCCCTATTTCCCCATCGGCGCCTACCCTCTTCCCGGAGTCCCTTTGGGCTGCTCAGTGTTCGGAGGCTGGCATAGGAGAACTCTCGGCGTCAGCCAATCAGCATTCAGTAATTTTTTCCCGTATGTGATGACATATACAATGCCTAAAAAGTGCAGGTTGTGTCCCTGACAGAGTCAATACCATTCACCGATCGGTGGAATAACTAAGGTAACAATTTAGCGTGGGTTTCAGTTTGTAGACGTAAAATTCCCCATGCACAGTTTCGGACCTTGATGTAAGTCGAGTAAGACACCTTGAACTTCATGAGTGAGTAAAACACACTTTGCGATTGACATCCCATCTAAAACGGATGGATGACTTTCGGTTAACCACCCTCGATAATTGGTGTCACAGTGGCGGGAACTTCCAGATCGGTAAGTTGTGGCCATTACTGTACCGATTAAGAACCTGTACCAGACCTCTGTCAGGCGATGGTCACACTTGTAAACATTTGAACCATAAATGTTGAAATAATATCTCGTTGGATCATCAATCGTCAGGTGACGAACACATTCTGGTTTATCAGTACTTGCACTGATCAACACAAGGCGGGTTCATACAAACTATTCAATCTCTATTTTAATTACTAAGATTTTTGTGGAGGATAATGTAGAATTGTACATGGTAAACCTTTCGTTCCCTTGTAATTGTACTGCGCCTTCTTAACTAGAAACCTCCGAAAGTAAACCGTAGCTTAGCCGAGAAGCTGATGGTAGCGAAAAAGGATACCAAGAAGAAGACAGTAAATGTGAGTACCACTTTCTCGTGAAAACAGTGATGTCGAAATATCATTCATTGTCTTTTAATGTTATTTTGTGTGTGCGGTTTCGTCAACTACTCAGTTCAATGAGCCCTATTTTTTCCGAAAGGGACTCTTAAGACTAAAATATTCGTAATTGTCTCACTAGAGAAGAACAAATCATCTGGACGGCGTCGTCGTCTCAGCGGACAAAATCACGCGGGGGCCACGGTCAAACTCTTATTTTGACCGTGAGTTTGGTCGTCTATGGGGATTGTTTTTCAAGGTCGATTTGTTTTTTTGGGACCGGTTGCTCGAAGCTTGGTTAGCGCTAACCGTTGGTTAAGGGGTATTAAAACCCATAGATTTCCATGGCATTGAACGCGGTTAGCACCACAAGAAAAAGTGCCGGTTGCATTTTAAAGAGAATTGAACTAGCTTAGAGAGAGTTGTGGTTCATGATGGAACATCTCAATAGCTGGGGAAATTAATTTTGCTGTTATAAGAACTTTCATTTTGTCCGTTTTGATATGAATTTACAACCGTACGACCAACATCAGGTAAATTGTCCGTCTAGAATTTACATTAGACGAGCAAATCTTCGGTCAATTTGTCATTCGATTCAAGCTCCTAGTGTGAATCGGCGATTGTTGTTAATTGTTGCTTTGACGAGTAGGTCCTTTGCAGATTTGGCAGATTTGGCAGAGTGCAGTGCCCTTCCGCACTTTGCAGTGTTATAGTGTAATTTCTTTGGTATTGCACTTGTAATATACCCTGCGACAAGAGGTTCTTCATTCTTCCTGGATAAGTCGGAATGTCAGGGTTAAGTCGGAAAGATCATTCCGGAATTCTTCAATTTTATTTAGATTTCTTGCATTAGAACATCAAGGCAATCATTATCAACCCTGGCAATAGTTATTTCCTCTTTGTAAGCGGGCGTCTTGTTTTCAGACCACTGACGTCAGTAATCCGTTGGGAGATGACAGGTTCTCCGCCATGTTTACTAATCCAGACTTTCAGGTGGATGAAGCAAGTGAGGTGAGTTGTGGGTCTATGTAGCTGGTAGTTAATCCGCAATTGTCAGCATAGCTAATATTCTTTAATTCTTTAAACCGTCCAATTAAGGATTAATTTGGATAGTTTCAGATACGGTTTTCCTTTAAAAACAGGCAAACTGTCCAATTTAGAAAATATAGGACAGTTTGACTTAAGCCAATCAAATCTCAGAAAATACAATAGGTAATAGGAACTAGCCAATCAGCACAAAGCATAGCATTAGCGCTGTTGTCTCTGTTTGTGGTAGTTGACAATGGTGGACTTTTGCCACGGAGATTTGCCAATTTTTTCCATTTCTCAGGACGTTTTCAGCGATATTTCCGCAAATGAGAGATATCCTACGTTGCCGGAAGAAGAGCTTGCCAACCTGAGAGGAAAGAACCACAGTGTAACGAAGCGAGAAAGTTGGAAGATATCCCTCGTCATGAGCTACATGCAGTTCTTTGCCCGGTTTTTTCGCTGAAATTATAGTATTTTGCGAGATGGTGAATTTGCAAATTGAAGGCAACAACTTGAAGCGAGTGCAGGGTTACGGTGTGAGAGAAAAGGGGCAAGACAATTTATACAAGGAAGTCATAATCTTGATTTTCCCAGCACTGCATGGTTGAAAACCCCAAAAAGCAGGAGGCGACTGGTTTTGGCCATTTTTGCAAATCGTAGAAAATCACCAGCGACGAATTGTTGTAGTGATCGGAATGGAACGAGATTAGAACCCAGGCGAATGCAAGTGCGGCATCCTAATTTGGTCATTTCCCGCGTTATCCAAGTCTTTCAGTGTTTCATTAGCATTTCTTATTTCTTTTGTTTAATATTTTGGTATGGTTTTAGTAGCAAGCCATGATCTTCATTGTACCTCACGAGAGTTGCTACATAAACCGCCCTCCCTCCGCCCCACTCACTGATAAGAGCTGTTGAGTTACTATTACCTTGCTGTCGTGAAGATAATTTACTAAAACACTGACATTTACAACTGGAGAAACCCTTCGTCATAGCAGAAACTTTCCCCCTTTTTTGCGGTCATCAGATTTCCTATTTTTGTATTTTACTGCGTGCGTCGTCATGTTGTCTCGAGTTCCGCGGAGAACACAAGACAGTTTTCAACGAATACAACAAACCGAATGGTGCACAGTTCGCTTCTTCTATTAAGGCCATTCTCCAGATGTAAAAGTAGCAAAAATGATGTGTATCAAGCTGATTCGTCCAGTTGTGTCCAAACAAGACAAAGAGAGACAAAAACGATACAAAAAAGAAAAAGAGGGGTTACTTGAACAATTCGATGAAATTGAGGTAAGCCGCTTATTGCTTCATCTCTATCTCAGAATATTTATCAGAATTGACGGACTCGTAGAAAAAGAATATGCGTAACGAGTTAACAGTTTAGCAACTGCTTCATTTGCTTCTGTGACCGCGATCATGACAATCAGTTGATTCCATCGTCATAAGCACCTCATTTTTGTGGTTCATGTATCAGTGTAAGTAATCCGTTGTTCATTGTTTTGTTTTTAATGATGAAATGGTATATGAAATGAATCATATGAACTGCGGATATGAAATCAAGTGAAGCTATGATCTTCGCAGTTACGAACGCAATTTTTACAATTGCGTAGAGAAGCCTGAAAAATTCAGGACTTCAACGGGGTTTGAACCCGTGACCTCGCGATTCTGGTGCGACGCTCTAACCAACTGAGCTATGGAGCCACTGACGTTGGGAGCTGGTCATTTGTTGGTTCTAATGGTCCCGTGAGGAATGAATCAATGATGAAATGGTATATGAAATGAATCATATGAACTGCGGATATGAAATCAAGTGAAGCTATGATCTTCGCAGTTACGAACGCAATTTTTACAATTGCGTAGAGAAGCCTGAAAAATTCAGGACTTCAACGGGGTTTGAACCCGTGACCTCGCGATTCTGGTGCAACGCTCTAACCAACTGAGCTATGGAGCCACTGACGTTGGGAGCTGGTCATTTGTGGGTTCTAATGGTTGAAGTCCCAAAGAACTATTTACGACTAAATATTGTGAGAAGGGGCCAAAGGAAGTACGTTTCCCTCAGTTATTTAATAGACTACGAGAAGTCCCTCTTTCGCCGCTTATTTAGTCGCACGCGAGGAAAAGACAAGCAAGAAATTCGAATCCAGATATCGCGCGACCATCAGCGGTCGACTAACTAAGCGACGAAAGAGGGACTGCTCCTAGTCTAGTTATTTAAAGACCTTGTTCGTGTTGTCCGGCCGGTCTTCGAACCCGAGGCCTCTCGCACGAAAGTCGAGTGCTCTCTCCACTGAGCCATCTGGTGGTCGGTCGTTTGAAGGTTTGATTTCTTGTGCAGGAACCCGAGGGCCGTCCGAGCGAGGAGGAATCAAGCAGCTCAGAAGATGAAAGGGAATGGCGCGAGGAACTGAAGAAACAGCGAAAAGAAGACAGAAAAAACGAGGAGAGACCAGTGCTGAGCAAACCGAAATTTTACGAACTTAAATCAGGAGAGAACTTTACAACTGTGAAATCAGCGAAATCAACAGCAGCCTTGAAGGAAAAGAAGTTAGTTTCTGTTTTAACCATATTAATGTTAAGGGCACATCTTGGTACTCGGCACCTCTCCGAAATTGTCCCTTTTGATTGAAATTTCACTTTTTTAATGGCTTTGGATGACGGGAAAAGTGGTCATACTTTGATCCATAACCGAGCAATGAAGGGGAATGGTTTCTATACCGGGTTGACGTCACACATTAATTTGCATTGAGATAACTCGTTGAAACAGCGATGAAAATTAATTTGTGACGTCAACACGGTATCGAACCCATTTCCCTTCATTGCTCGGTTATTGATCAAAGTGTGACCACTTTTCCCATCTTTCAAAGCCAATAAAAAAGTGAAATTTCAATCTAAAGGTTCTAAAAAAAAACCACAATGTATTTGGACGATTTCAGAGAATAAGTGAAGTGGAAAAGTGAATGGAGGTGATAGCCACTTCAATTCTATCGAAATTGGTCTACAGAGCTTTTTCACTCACGTGACCAGCAGCCATACTGGCTTTCTGAAACAAAAGATAGTATTTGAATAAAAATAGAATTCAATTCCCGGAGGATTAGTTTGGTACACCATCATGGCCGCCATTTCCTTGTTTTGGAACACTAACATGGCTGCCGTAACGTTATGTGAAACGCTCTGTACGTGATTTGTAATCAACCTCTGGATGCAAAGAAAAATCCCTCTGGTAGAATGTACAAATGCTTGATGAAGCACAAAAGGTGACAATAAGAGATGTATTGGTAAAGAGTGATTTGTCGGCAAAAGCGTAAAAAGTGCAGGTTTTGTCCCTGAGTCAATACCATTCACCAATTGGTGCAATAACGAAGGTTACAAACTGGTGTGGGTTTCAGTTTGTAGACGTAGAATTTCCCACAGTTTCGGACCTTGATGTAAGTCGAGTACGGACACCTTGAACTTGATGAGTGCGCAAAACAA
>NC_090879.1:23047509-23062509 GCF_036669935.1 Montipora foliosa
CATGAACCGTGCAAAGAACACAATACCGCCACGCTTTGTTCAAGCAAAAATCTAGAAGTAGCTGTCCTAAAGGCCAGGACATACTAGGCGATAAGTCGCTGCCACACGTCGCGGGGACAAGTCGACGCAACAATTCGCCTTGTGTGACACGATTAATTTTATGAAAATCATTGTCGCTGCGGCAGAACTTTGTGGCCGCGATCAGTCGCACGAATTCAAACCAGTTTGAATTCGTGTGACTTATCGCAGCGACAAAATTAGCGCTGTCGCACCGTGTGTACACTTTCGGCAACAAGTCGCTGCGACAAAATATAAATGAACCAATGAGAGAGCGTCATATGGTCAGCCATATTGAATTAGAAAACTAGTTCACATTCCCCTTCATACGAGATCAATGCGTGTGCACCGGACAGGCGTGGTGTCGCTGCCACGACTTGTTTTGCAAGAAGTACACACGTAGGAACTTGTCGCAAAGAGCTGTCGCTGCGACTGGTCGCCTAGTGTGTCCCGGCCTTAAAAGTAGATAATAGGGAGCTTTAGCCACGACAACGGCGACGGCAACGAGAACGTCACACATTTGCATATTTGGTGAACAAAAGCAATTGCTTTGCACGCCCTGCTCGTACATCTTTTCATTTCTGTCTATTTCTTTGCCGTCGTCAGCAAAACAAGAACGTTAAATGACCAAATCTTGAGGTTTTAGGGATAACGTCAGCGCTTGAGGATAAATTCTCCCCTAAACTATTGCCGTTCATGCTAGTTTCGTTCTTGAGGGTTTGTCACACCTTTGTCACGTTAAAATGCTTGGAACAGTCGCAAAGCGATTACAATGACGCGGATTCACGTTTAACGACGACGTTCTCGTTGCCGTAGCCGTCGTCGTTGCGAAAGCTCCCTAATATAAAAAACTGATGAGCCGCATTCCATCGTAGATAGAGACTTCTGGGTTATGGACCTTTCTGTTCATAACTATTTTAATCATATTTCCATGCTGCTTTGGCCCTTCAAAGTCCTTCAATACCAAGCAATTGCTTCAAAAGACTGCCATTTCAGTTTTCAGTCACTCACCAATCGGTTTCGCTTTAAGGAAAGTTCCGTGAATAATCATCCCATATTTGTTTGTTGCTGTACAGAAATAGATTCCACCATCACCGACCGCAGTGCTGGTGATTAAAAGACTGTCTTTACTGGTCACAGTTCGGTTATGAGGTAATGGTGTTGCTGGTGATCTGGCCCAGTTCACCTCAGGGGTTGGGTTACCAAGAACATTACATTGCAGCTTCGCCTCTTTGCCCAAATAACCAATGACTTGACCCGGTGGAGACTTGGGAAACCGTGGGGCACCTACAGACGAAGGAAGCGCAAAATTGGTGACTATCATAATGAAAAGCGGTTCAATTTCAGATTGTTTCTTGTCATGAAGATGAGAGACTGAGAGCCTAATTCGTCCAAAACCTACAAGAATCGATTTCGTCTGACATTTTAAAGGAGAGATTAACGACAAAAGTGACATGTTTCGATGATTTCATGTCATCATTCCCAACATCATCTTGTATTATATGGCTGGAGCTTGTTGCCGATATAACGAGCGGTTTGATTGGCTGAATGTAACTGCAAGGATTTTATGACCCTAATGTCCACAAACCTGTTAGGAATCAGGTAAATGGAGGACAAAAACCAAAGGAAACTTTATGCAGGACCAATTGGCGCTTCCCTGTATTTTTGACATTTGTTTGTCCCTTGATTCTTTAGAATGTCGACCACATTTACCAAACCAAATTGCAATCATTCGTCTAGAATATAAATATTCTGACTGATCGCTTTCGCTTAAACCAACAATGATGCCAGGCCTGCTACTGAGAAGCAAATCACTAAAGATTGTTTAAACCTTGAATGTTCCGTCTTTCAGGAACATCTCAAACCTCGGCCTTCAACTGTATTAACCGAGCGATAGGCCTCAGTTAGAGATTTTCCTGTTAAGAGCTCACTCTCAGTAAATCAATAGTTAAATTAAATGCAGTACAGGGAATCAAAACCACTATCCATTCATGGCATCAATTCTTACAAAAGGCAAAAAATAAAAAAAAAAAAAAGAAAAAAAAAAGAAAAAAAAAAAAGAAAAATAACGTTTCGACTCTATCCTGACGGTCGTTATTGAGTGAAAAAAATGATACAAGAAAAATTCTATAAATACTACAATGAACAGTAGTTAAAAAAACCGATTGTTTAGTATTATGAATGGTCTTTATCAAGAAAATCAAGTCTAATCTCAATATAAAAACGGACTCTGAAATTGCTAAGTTTTCTTTTAGTTGGCCACTTGATTAGCTACTATTCTTTTCAGTAACCAAAGATTTATTCTTGTATAGTTTTTAACTCGATAATGACGCTAAGACAGCGTGGAGATGTCATGTTGTTTTTGGAGTTTTTAACGATATAATGTTAAATTTTTTTTATCAAATGTACTGTAGTAATTTTCGATGGTCAAATGTATGCCAAAGACAATTCTTCTACGAACAAAAACTTGGCGTTTTTTAAACCCAGCACTGAAAATTTGATATTGTTTCCGGTTCATTCCTTGTCTAACGGCATAAATGAATACAAACCGGCTCACCTAAAACAACAAGGTCTACTTTTGTTTCTTGGATACCAAACAAATTTTCAGCTCGGCACGTGATCATTCCCTGATCTTCGAAGCGGACGCCCCTAATCTCGAAGATTTTATCAGTAATGTTAAATCGGCTTTTATCCCCGTAGTCTCTCCCATGCACTGACCACGTGATCTTTGGAGCTGGATTACCGGACACAGAAATTTCAAGTGACAGATTTTCTCCCTCTCTCACAGACACGGGCGATGGAGTCTTAGTTGTAAATCGAGGAGGACCTGTTGGTATACAATAGATATTGTATCAGTGAATGCCTGATATGTTTTGAGCAAATAACATACTGCAAAAAAAAACAAAAACATGTGTTTGTAGATATGGAGCTACAAAGGATGAGATAATGGAATGTAAGGGTGATGGTCTACTATCTACAAAAACATGGAGCGAAACTGTTGTTCCAAAGCAATTTAAAGCGTAAGATTTACTTGAGTTATCTCCCCGACGCACGAGGCGAACCGCACAGGATAGGACAAATTGTAGGACGGTAAAAGCCAAATAATGATATACAAGCCTAACTCTCCACGGCACTATGAGCTAAACCTCCGGCCAGCCTCGTGCTATAATGGAAAGAGTGTAGGCGGTAAAAATAGCTTAAGCCTCCTTATCTCCCCAGCACTACGAGCCGACTCCGCCGGCACGTGCTGGATCGGACAAGAACAAAGGCAGATAGAGAGCGTAAAATGACATAGCATGAAAAACACCGACCCTTGGGGAAGTCGCTGCGTGTTTGGGTTAGTCGTTGTGTGTTGGGGAAGTCGCAGCGTGCACCAAGAAGTGAACCCAAATTTATTAAACTTGACGACAACAAAACCTCCGAAGGGAGGGAGGGTGGAGGGTGGGAGGGTGGGAATAACACTCGTAAACAGTAAAGATACTCCTTACAGTTAAGTAAGGAGCTCACAGAGTGATACTTTGGACTTTACTAGACAATTTATACTAAATCTCTAGCACTAAACCAATGGTGACTAACGGCCCGTTCAAACGGTTTCAACATTTGACAAACGTTCGTTTAACAAAAGTTGAACGGGTGTTGGGCAAATGTTGGACGCAAAAACAAGGTTGTGCCGGGGCCGTTCAAAGGGTTCCAACATTGCGCCAACAAAAGAACCAACACTTTCGCGAAATTTGATTGCGAGGAACTAAGAACTAGAAACCAGACTCTCTCGTACAGATAAACGACGCCATATTGACTTTTGCGGCCTGATGTGAGCATGCGTGTGTTCTACAATTGTTGAACAGAGGTTCAAAGGGCTTCAACATCATTCAACATTTTCGAGAACAATAGAAAAGTTGAATCGATGTTGAATGAAAGTTTAAACCGATTGAAACTTGATTCAAAAAGCTTTCAACAATGTTGGACGACCTGTTCAAACGCACCGAGCATTTGGTTAACGTACACCGGGCCTTAACGTACCATCTAATACAAACAACTTGTGTAGCGCTCAATGCGACATGAATGGGGATAGTTTTTGCTTTTCGCCAATCCAGACGGAGGATGTAACTGTAAGCAGACAGTATTAAAAACAAGGATAAAGGATCTCAGTTCGAATTTTCAGAATATAGTAGTCCATTTATGTCTCGTTTGCGTTGCGTAATGTTTACGAAATAGCGTGACAAACAGAGGATGGCTCTAACGAGTCACGCTCCGTTAACTACGTTTTACAATGCTGTTGACGGTTAAGCTTTAATTATACGGGAAAATGAATGCTGCACCAGCACCTCCTTGTGTTGTTTGTGTTTTTTCTGTAAAGTTTTGAGTTCCCTTCTTTCTTTCTTTCAGACGTTTTGCTGTTATATTTCTTAAGTATTGATAAACCAAATACTGTAAATTGGTATTTTGTCAAAAATTAGGTAAGTTGATTCTATTACTTGATTCCTTGCTTGACATTTGATTACCCGGCTTAATACCTTATAGATTAGCAACACTGTAAAAAGATCGGACAACAAGTGTAAAGTTCACTTTTTTTTCTGGGACGTTTTGTCAACGAATCATTGCTACAGTAACCCGTTTGCTCGCCGACCTGTTTTTGTATTAGTGCTAACATATGGTAACCAAAGTTTGAGGACTATTGAATCTACTGGATATCGTCACAGAAGTAAGTGATCAATGATGCGAGACAAGAGATTATGAAGGTCTGTTGAAATTAAACGCTGTAGTCCGTATTTTATTGTAGTTCATGCAAGCTGAAATTATGTAATATTCTCCTTTGTAAATCGGATAAAAAGGAACTAAGAGAATTATACGATTTGCGTAATCCAATAGATTATTAACCATTTCCTCAAGGATCCATGGGGATTTCTAAGTTTTAGTATTTTGGATTTAAAAAAAGACATTTTTAAAAGGATGAATGAAATGTCAATTTATGATATTCACTCACCAAACATTGTGACCATCATTTTCTTCACCAGATTTTCAACAAACGTTTCATTTGCACTTGTTCCTGGAATCCCTGGTTTACCTGTTTTTCCATTCCCTGGTGGTCCTGGGCTACCGCGGGAACCTGGTACTCCTGGTGGACCTGGTAGACCAAGCGCACCGGGGGGACCTCTGGGACCTCATCAAAAAAAGAGAAACACTTTTCCACCGTTAAAAATAAACTTATTACCAACATTTTTCGGACCACATTGTAAATACATGTTTAATTTGCACTTGTTCCTGGAATCCCTGGTTTACCTGTTTTTCCATTCCCTGGTGATCCTGGGCTACCGCGTGGACCTAGTACTCCTGGTGGACCTGGTAGACCAAGCGCACCGGGGGGACCTCTAGGACCTTATCAAAAAAACAAATAATTCTGCCATAGTTAAAAATGAACTTGTGACCATCATTTTCTTGACCAGATTTTCAATAAAGGTGTTATTTGCACTTGTTCCTGGAATCTGTGGCTTACCTGTTTTTCCATCAGTGCCTTTGCGACCACGACGACCACGTGAACCTGGTGTTCCTGTACTACCTCGAGGACCTGGTTCTCCTGGTGCTCCGGCGGGACCCGTGGGACCTTACCAAACAAGAAGCAATTCTGACATAGCAACACATGTACACTCTAGATATACACTCTTTAGATCGACTCCCGCATCAATGGGTGCTCCATCGCAGGACAACAAAAATAAATTCTATTAAGAATGGACACCCGCCATATGATTGTTTTTCCTCTTCCAAAATTTTCACCGTGCAACGACACTTTTTATGATTTTTTCGGTCACTAGTCTCACATTTTGATGCTGTGAAAAGTTGAAGTTGGTTTTAAGTTTTGTTGTACCTTGAATTGAAGCACCCGAGATGTTCTTCCGGCCAACAAAGCCCCGCAGGGATTATCGCGATACGGGGTGTTATGGCAAAAATTACAGGAATACAGGATATTTAGGCTAAACATTAAATGAATACGGGATACTAAGACCCCCTAACGGTGCCTCATCATTATTTTAAAAATAAGAGTCTTGAAAACAAGAACCACAGGTACTGTTACTTAATTATCCGGCGAGACAAGGGGTCATGACTGGCTTCTGTTGATTAAAGGAAGTTTGAAATGTTTCCAAAGGAAACCGATATTCAATTTAACCGACCTCTCACGCAAACAAGTTTCCAAGTCCCGTTGACAGCGATGTCGGTTACCTTCGATAGAACAAGAAATTTAACATTAATGATAATACTAATACGAAACAGGAATAATCGATGTACGGCAAAATGCAAACCAAACTATCATTAACGTATCATAATGCCTAGGTGCAATGTAGGCGAAATTAAAATGTAGTAAACAGTTTAAATTAGGAAACATTATTGACATTGTGGGGACTTGGATAGAATCCATCAATGGGGAAACATACATGCATACCTGCAGATTGTTGAGTAAATTTTTGACGCATTCTGCAAGAATCTCGTCATCAGAGCCTGATTTAGGATCTTTTCTGCCAGTCCGACGGTATCGCTCATGTCTATAGAATTTCGCAGCTGTGGGCTTTGAAGTTGGCGATCGAACCGTAGTTACGCCATAACTCGTCCCTGCGAGGGATATCTCCTCACGAATTGAAAAAAGTTGTTTCTCCAAATGATAAACTTTGCTTGAGAGCTCGTTATCCGGGAAATAAACTTTATACGATAGGAAAGCAATGGCAACGATTGAAAAAACAAGATGAAGCACCACAACTAAAGTGAGATGACCTGAATGAACATGAGATGCCGCCATTACGTTGACCCAAGTATCCCTGTATTTGATTTGATCGGATTAAACCTTCACTGCACCAAACAAGTTTCACCAACGCCAATCACATTCACATTCAGCGCTGTGATTGGCTACTTTCGATGGACTTTGTTGGTTTCCACTGCGATTGTCTGCAAACTGATTGACGTCGTTGAAAAACAAAATCGTAGATTAATGAAAGGCGCACAATAATTAGATTCAGAAGTGAATCTCAAATTTCGTGCGAAGATTCCAAACACCAGGGTAATTAAAATTCTTGCGATTGAATCTTCACATTGTTAATAGCTTTTAGCGTTAGTGAAGCTTGTATTCAAACGGGAAACCCGGAAAACCTGGTTCTCATATATGCAACACAGTAGTCTACAAAGAATTCCACTGGAGGAGGATGGAGAGGGGGGGGGGGGGGGGAAGGGAGTACTCCCTTATATGAGCTATATAGCTATGTGCCGTCTTAAAAGGTATGGTGTTTTAGCCGATTTCGTCTGAAATATATAAGTTTTTCTTCCAATGAAAATGTCATTCAGAGGGTTGTCCGTCCTTGGTCATTTCTAAACTCTCTATAATTGATTACATTTCGCCGAGGCTTGGACTGTGAATCCATTAGTGATCCTCTCTGGGGGCAAAGATGCGCTGTTGGCTCGAGAGACCTTTGTAGAATGAATTAATTTTCAATTTAATTTTCAATTTTCAACATGAAGGGCAATTCTTCATGTTTTTCATTCGCTATAATTAATCAGTTGATTAACGGGATGGGTTTCATTTCTTCATTCTACGGTCTATATAAATAAGCCTGTATCATTAACTTGATCCCTCTGATTAGCTGATGCCTAAGTTGGTGTTTGCCTGTGAATCGTTAGTCGATCCTTAGGTTTAAGGCTATGAAGGGGTTTAGGCTTTCCCATCCCACCCGTGAAAGAATCCCGGGATACTCACGATAGGCCAATTCACTGTCACGATAGCTGCGTTGCCAGCGTGGTTGTCCTGATGGTGTAGTGGTCATCACACCCTACCGGTATTCAGGGGGACGTGGGTTCAAATCCCGCTCAGGGCAATTCTTCATGTTTTTCATTCGCTATAATTAATCAGTTGATTAACGGGATGGGTTTCATTTCTTCATTCTACGGTCTATATAAATAAGCCTGTATCATTAACTTGATCCCTCTGATTAGCTGATGCCTAAGTTGGTGTTTGCCTGTGAATCGTTAGTCGATCCTTAGGTTTAAGGCTATGAAGGGGTTTAGGCTTTCCCATCCCACCCGTGAAAGAATCCCGGGATACTCACGATAGGCCAATTCACTGTCACGATAGCTGCGTTGCCAGCGTGGTTGTCCTGATGGTGTAGTGGTCATCACACCCTACCGGTATTCAGGGGGACGTGGGTTCAAATCCCGCTCAGGGCAATTCTTCATGTTTTTCATTCGCTATAATTAATCAGTTGATTAACGGGATGGGTTTCATTTCTTCATTCTACGGTCTATATAAATAAGCCTGTATCATTAACTTGATCCCTCTGATTAGCTGATGCCTAAGTTGGTGTTTGCCTGTGAATCGTTAGTCGATCCTTAGGTTTAAGGCTATGAAGGGGTTTAGGCTTTCCCATCCCACCCGTGAAAGAATCCCGGGATACTCACGATAGGCCAATTCACTGTCACGATAGCTGCGTTGCCAGCGTGGTTGTCCTGATGGTGTAGTGGTCATCACACCCTACCGGTATTCAGGGGGACGTGGGTTCAAATCCCGCTCAGGGCAATTCTTCATGTTTTTCATTCGCTATAATTAATCAGTTGATTAACGGGATGGGTTTCATTTCTTCATTCTACGGTCTATATAAATAAGCCTGTATCATTAACTTGATCCCTCTGATTAGCTGATGCCTAAGTTGGTGTTTGCCTGTGAATCGTTAGTCGATCCTTAGGTTTAAGGCTATGAAGGGGTTTAGGCTTTCCCATCCCACCCGTGAAAGAATCCCGGGATACTCACGATAGGCCAATTCACTGTCACGATAGCTACGTTGCCAGCGTGGTTGTCCTGATGGTGTAGTGGTCATCACACCCTACCGGTATTCAGGGGGACGTGGGTTCAAATCCCGCTCAGGGCAATTCTTCATGTTTTTCATTCGCTATAATTAATCAGTTGATTAACGGGATGGGTTTCATTTCTTCATTCTACGGTCTATATAAATAAGCCTGTATCATTAACTTGATCCCTCTGATTAGCTGATGCCTAAGTTGGTGTTTGCCTGTGAATCGTTAGTCGATCCTTAGGTTTAAGGCTATGAAGGGGTTTAGGCTTTCCCATCCCACCCGTGAAAGAATCCCGGGATACTCACGATAGGCCAATTCACTGTCACGATAGCTGCGTTGCCAGCGTGGTTGTCCTGATGGTGTAGTGGTCATCACACCCTACCGGTATTCAGGGGGACGTGGGTTCAAATCCCGCTCAGGGCAATTCTTCATGTTTTTCATTCGCTATAATTAATCAGTTGACTAACGGGATGGGTTTCATTTCTTCATTCTACGGTATATATATATATATATATATATATATATATATATATATATATATATATATATATATATATAGAGAGAGAGAGAGAGAGAGAGAGAGAGAGAGAGAGAGAGAGAGAGAGAGAGAGAGAGAGAGAGAGAGTGTGTAGGAGAGAAACCCTGACAATGCACACCCCAAATAATCATACTTTTAATTGAATAAATGTTTTGAAAGAAAATTTGCCCTGAGTTGACTACGGTCGTGCATCATTAACTTGATCCTTAGTTGGGTTTCACGTGGAGTTAAAGGCTCCCCTACCTTGTCACCTTGAAAGAAAATTTCCCGGGAGGCCCACGCCCTGACCACGTAAATCACCTCTTCGATGGCTGTGTTGCCAGCATGGTTGTCCTGGTGGTGTAGTGGTGATCACACCCGACTAGTAATGGGGGGACGTGGGTTCAAATCCCGCTCAGGGCAAATTTTCTTTCAAAGCATTTATTCAATTATATATATATATTAGTCCTTATTGCCCCCAATGGGGTATAGGGCCGCAACAACGTCTCTTTTCCACCGGGTCTTGTCTTTCGCAATTGCCTGTGCCTCTCCCCATGACAAACCCAGCTCACTAAGTTCAGTTTCCACTGTCTTCCTCCAGGTGGTTTTGGGTCTTCCCCTTTTCCTTTCGCCTGCAGGTGTCCACCTAAGGGCAACCTTGGGTATCCTCTCCGACGACATTCGTAAGACATGTCCTAGCCATCTAAGCCGGCGTTTCTTGATTTCAAGATCCATACTTGTGCACCCAGTCTTCTGGTACAGGTCATTGTTGGAAATAGGGTATCGATTTTGACCATTTTGGTTTGAAACAGGGTATGGTTTGTTTACTCAAGTCTTGAATTGGGTATGTTTCTTAAAAAGAAGCTTCGAATTCTTCTTGATCATTAGGCGATAAGACCATCAACACAGCCCTTCTCAAATTATTAAGCCAACCGTGTAAAAGCTGAAATGATCTGGTGACGTAATTTGGAGGACTGGGAAGAAAATTTTTCACGCCGTATCCCACAACCGCGCGCTGCCTTAGGTGTTGTTTCCAAACTCCCTGCAGTATTGCCATCGCCAAAACTCAACAGATCATTACGTGTCTACCACATTTCCTGTTGTTGAATGAACATTCAAGTAGACCCGAGGAGATCAAACTCCCTGCAGTATTGCCATCGCCAAAACTCAACAGATCATTACGTGCCTACCACATTTCCTGTTACTGAATGAACATTCAAGTAGACCCGACAAGATCTAACCTCGCTTCTGCCATGTTGAATTCGAAAATAAGGCCGCGCGCGGTTGTGGGATACGGCGTTAAAATTTCTCTCCCCAGTCCTCCGATTTACGTCACCAGATCACCTGGAGGCCTGAAATAGGATAGCAAAAATCGTAGATTTTGGTCTGAATTAGGGTAAGGGGTTTAGGAAGGGGGCTGCACACTCCCACCCCATTTTTCTGGGAGTACACCCCCCGGGGGGGGGGGGGGGGGCTTATTCAACAAGATTCGCGTTATCGTTCGCGCAGTTGGATTCCTTGAGCTTCAGCTATGAGCCCTTCACGAGATTAAATTTATTTGATTGTTCTCTCGAGATATAGGAGAAGGTCTGTTTTCAATCAGCCTTATCTACTAATCCGAGGTGAAAGCAAATCCGTGCGAATGTTCGCTTCACAGAGAAGCAGAGTTGCCACTGAGATGGTGTTAAACTCTGCAACCGACGCAACACCATAGCTTTTTTAAACATTTGTCGAGGAGTAAGATAGTTTACCTATATTGGTTCAAGCTCGTTCACGGTTGATATGCCATGTCTGATGTGTTCTTATATGACTTGTAAATGACCTCAGTCAGGTTTTCAGTTTTAAAAAAGAGGGCATGGCACGTTTTTCGTGTAGAGAAAACACCACAATGAATACAAGCTATTTTAGCGTTGCTCTGCAATAAATGGGGTACGGAGAAGGGCAAGCAGGGATAAGACTGTATGAAGGCAAGTAGATAATATAATCCAAAATTTTGTGTTTTTTCACATTGGTAAGTGATATTCATTCACCTTGCATCTTTTAACTGTTGGCTTGTCAAAATTGAATTTGGTGGACTAAGCGATATCTATGAAAAACCCTTCAAAAATTCTTGCACTGCTCCAAAAAGCTGTATTTCTTAGACGACATGTATAAGATACGATTGTCATATACCATTGTTAATTTACGTGGCCGATTTTTAGATTGAAAGGGATTCTGAAGTGAATTTTGCTTACCTCCATTTTCTTCTTTTGATGCGTCCTTAGTCTAAAATTACTGAAAAGCGCTCTATCTTATAAATTTCTTTGTAGGATAACTCACTAAAGAAAGAGGGCATTTTGGGAATGCAGAACATCCCAGAAAGTGGAGCATCCCTAGCGCACTCTTAACCCCCAACTTGAAACCAATCTCCAATTTGAGGCCTTTCATAAAAAGCTCTGATAACGAGCCAATTATTAGCCATCAAAAAGTGATAAATTCTTGGATGGCAAACTCGCTAATGATAGCGTACATTCTTTGTAAACATTCAAATTTTGAAAGCATCAATGCTCAGAGCGCATTCAAATTTTCAGAGATAGTTCATTATACAGTGCACTTTCAACATTAAGTCCCTCATTGTCGGCTGACTGATTATAAAACGATAGTGCTTAATGAGGCAAGACATTATAAACCAAAGATTCCCCTATTCCCCCATCGGCGCCTATGCTCTTCCCGGAGCGTCCCTTTGGGCTACTCAGTGTTCGGAGGCTGGCATAGGAGAACTCTCGGCGTCAGCCAATCAGCATTCAGTAAATTTTTCGCGTATGTGATGACATATACAATGTCTAAAAAGTGCAGGTTGTGTCCCTGACAGAGTCAATACCATTCACCGATCGGTGCAATAACTAGGTAACAATTTAGTGTGAGTTTCAGTTTGTAGACGTAAAATTCTTCACAGTTTCGGACCTTGATGTACGTCGAGTAAGACACCTTGAACTTGATGAGTGAGTAAAACAAACTTTGCGATTGACAATCCCATCTGAAACGGATGGATGACTTTCGGTTAACCACCCTCGATAATTGGTGTCACAGTGGCGGGAACTTCCAGATCGGTAAGTTGTGGCCATTACTGTACCGATTAAGAACCTGTACCAGCCCTCTGTCAGGCGATGGTCACACTTGTAAACATTTGAATCATAAATGTTGAAATAATATCTCGTTGGATCATCAATCGTCAGGTGACGAACACATTCTGGTTTATCAGTACCTGCACTGATCAACACAAAGGCGGCTTCATACAAACTATTTAATCTATATTTTAATTACTTAGATTTTTGTGGAGGATAATGTAGAATTGTACATGGTAAACCTTTCGTTCCCTTGTAATTATACTGCGCCTTTCTTAACTAGAAACTCCCGAAAGTAAACCGTAGCTTAGCCGAGAAGCTGATGGTAGCGAAAAAGGATACCAAGAAGAAGACAGTAAATGTGAGTAACACTTTCTCGTGAAAACAGTGATGTCGAAATATCATTCATTGTCTTTTAATGTTTAACTTATTTTGTGTGTGCGGTTTCGTCAACATCTCAGTTCAATGAGCCCTATTTTTTCCGAAAGGGACTCTTAAGACTAAAATATTCGTAATTGTCTCACTAGAGAGGAACAAATCATCTGAACGCCTTAGTCGTCTCAGCGGACAAAATCACGCGGGGACCACGGTCAAACTTTTGATCGTGTAATTCGTCTTATTTTGACCGTGAGTTTGGTCGTCTATCGGGATTATTTTTCAAGGTCGATTTGTTTTTTTGGGACCGGTTGCTCGAAGCTTGGTTAGGGCTAACCGTTGGTTAAGGGGTATTAAAACCTATAGGTTTCCATGGCATTGAACGCGGTTAGCGCTAACCATAACACCACAAGAAAAAGTGCCGGTTGCATTTTAAAGAGAATTGAACTAGCTTAGAGAGAGTTGAGGTTCCTGATGGAACATCTCAATAGCTGAGGAAATTAATTTTGCTGCTATAAGAACTTTCATTTTGTCCGTTTTGATATGAATTTACAACCGTACGACCAACATCAGGTAAATTGTCCGTCTAGAATTTACATTAGACGAGCAAATCTTCGGTCAATTTGTCATTCGATTCAAGCTCCTAGTGTGAATCGGCGATTGTTGTTAATTGTTGCTTTGACGAGTAGGTCCTTTACAGATTTGGCAGATTTGGCAGAGTGCAGTGCCCTTCCGCACTTTGCAGTGTTATAATGTAATTTCTTTGGTATTGCACTTGTAATATACCGTGCGACAAGAGGTTCTTCATTCTTCCTGGATAAGTCGGAATGTCAGGGTTAAGTCGGAAAGATCATTCCGGAATTCTTCAATTTTATTTAGTTTTCTTGCATTAGAACATCAAGGCAATCATTATCAACCCTGGCAATAGTTATTTCCTCTTTGTAAGCGGGCGTCTTGTTTTCAGACCACTGACGTCAGTAATCCGTTGGGAGATGACAGGTTCTCCGCCATGTTTACTAATCCAGACTTTCAGGTGGATGAAGCAAGCGAGGAGAGTTGTGGGTCTAATTATATAGCTGGTAGTTAATCTGCAATTGTCAGCGTAGCTATTATTCTTTAATTCTTTAAAATGACCCGAATTAAGGATTAATTTGGATAGTTTCAGATAGGGCCGGTTTTCCTTTAAAAACAGGCAAACTGACCAATTTAGAAAACATAGGACAGTTTGTCTTAAGCCAATTAAATCCCAGAAAATACAATAGGTAATAGAAACTAGCCAATCAGCACAAAGCATAGCATCAGCGCTGTTGTCTCTGTTTGTAGTAGTTGACGTTGACGGCGTTTTGCCACGGAGATTTGCCAAATTTTTCTATTTCTCAGCACTTTTTCAGTTATATTGCCGAAAATGAGAGATCTCCTAGGTTGCTGGAAGAAGAGCTTACCAACCTGAGAGGCAAAAACCAAAACTAAAACAGCGTAACGAAGCGAGAAAGTTGGAAGCTATCCCTCTTCATGAGCTACATGCAGTTCTTTGGGTTTTTTTCGCTGAAACTGAATTATAAAAAAGGACGGTCACGAATACCAACCAGAACGTTTGACTGTCATGCAGTGCTCGTTGGACCGTCATTTTAAAAAACTGTGGCAGAAACTACAGTATTTTGCAAGATGGTGAATTTGCAAATTCAAGGCAACAACTTGAAGCGAGTGCAAGGTTACGGTGTGACAGAAAAGGAGCAAGGCAATTTATATAAGGAAGTCATAATCTTAACTTTTCCAACACTGCATGGTTGAAAACCCCAAAACGCAGGGGAAGACTAGTAGAAAATCACCAGCGACGAATTGTTGCAGTGATCGGAACGGAACGAGATTAGAACCCGGGGGAATGCAAGTGCAGCATCCTAATTTGGTCATTTCCCGCGTTATCCAAGTCTTTCAGTGTTTCATTGGCATTTCTTATTTATTTTGTTTAATCTTTTTGTATGGTTTTAGTAGCAAGCCATGATTTTCATTGTACCTCACGAGAGTTGCTACAACTGTAGAAATATTTTGTCATAGCAGACCCTTGGCCGGTTTTGCGGTCATTTTCCTACTTTTGTATTTTACTGCGCGCGTCTTCATGCT
>NC_090879.1:23067509-23097509 GCF_036669935.1 Montipora foliosa
TTTGTTTTGGAACACTAACATGGCTGCCGTGACGTTATGTGAAACGCTCTGTACGTGATTTGTAATCAACCTCTGGATGCAAAGAAAAATTCCTCTGGTAGAATGTACAAATGCTTGATGAAACACAACAGGTGACAACAAGAGATGTATTGGTAAAGAGTGATTTGTCGGCGAAAGCGTAAAAAGTGCAGGTTTTGTCCCTGACAGAGTTAATACCATTCACAAAGTGGTGCAATAACGAAGGTGACAATTTGGTGTGGGTTTCAGTTTGTAGACGTAGAATTTCCCACAGTTTCGGACCTTGATGTACGTCGAGAAGGGACACCTTGAACTTGATGAGTGCGCAAAACAAACTTTTCGATTGACAATGCCATCTGAAACGGTTGGATGACTTCCGGTTAACCACCCTCGATAGTGGGTGTCACAGTAGTCGGTATTTCCAGAATTGTAAGCTGTGGCCATTGAAAGAAAGGGCAAAAACCTGTACCAGCCCTCTGTTAGAAGATAGTCACACTTGTGACCACTTGCGGTAAAATACCTGGTAAAATCTCTCGTTTGATCATCAATCGTCGTGTGACGAAGACATTCTGGTTTATCAGTACCTGAAAAATCAACGCAAATGCTGAGTTCGTATAAGCAAATTGAATCTCTATTTTAATTATTTATCGGTGAATGGTTAATAAAAACCTGTCGAAAGGTTTTCCCCTTAATCATCATAATGAGATCAGTTACATTTTAATATATGCCAGTGGACAAAGCAGTGGATGTTGAAAGCCGATGCTACTTGTGCAGCAAGGATACAGATTGAGAATCGGGCTTTGTTTGCGCATTGATATTCTCGCTAATGGCTAAAACTCGCTGGCTCTGAAAAGGTTTAAAATATTTAAAGGGAGTGTAGCGAAACCAGAACCAGAAGTATTTACAGCGAAGCAAGCAATATTCGCTTTATTCATCTAGCTTGTATCAAATATCCCAGTTGTAAATGCTATAGTGGAAGTGCACTTAGCTATTAAGCTACAGGGTTCGTACACTTTTTCATACCAAAAATTCAAGGACTTTTTAAAGACTTTCAAGGGCAAAATTTTGAAATTTCAAGAACCTCTTTTTCATTTTCGTCGAAGAAATTACCCATGGAAATAGTCTGACTTTACAATTCTTTCTCATTTTCCATACCGTACATGCGTGAAAATAATGCAAAGGCACTGGTAACCATTCTAGACCCCACAGCTCGTCGCGTTAGTATGACATGACTTGAATAGCTGATTATTTTCACAGAAGTTTTCAAAGAATAAAAATGCGGGTCAGAAAAAATTCAAGGCCTTTCAAGGACCAGGAATGAAGAGCAGAGATTTTCAAGGACTTTCAAGGCCTTGAAAATGTACTCTCAAAATTCAAGGCTTTTCAAGGGTTTTCAAGACGCGTACGAACCCTGAAGCTAGTTTACAGGTACCCACTTTTAAATAATCTGAAAGAAGTACTTCAAATTTAACAGAAACATGATTAAGAACTTCAACTGGCTGGTAGAGTTGAATCCGGGACACGGGAACCGGAAATAACTCAGACTAGCGGTTAGAACGGGATTTGAACCCGGGACAACCGCATGCAAACCCAACGCCCTAACCACTGCACCACGCCTCCTCTTCCCAACCAACCAAACACACGTAAGTTCGTCAACCACTGTATAAGAAACTAAGGTGATTTAGGACGCTCTCCATCTGACAGAACTGACCGGTCAGACCGGGATTTGGAAAGACTAACTATACAACTCCTTCAAATTAACATACTTTGAGGATGATATATTCTCCTCCAGAAGAATGCGAGGGATTATCATATAAGTATTTCTTCAAATATTGCAACTTATTTCTTGGTATTCACTGGAGAGAATAGAACTTATCTTTGAGACTTAAACCCTCACATGTTGGCGGCATATCTCCGCTCCACTGTCCACTGGGAAGACACTTCCTAACAGCTTGACCAAACATTGTATATCCTGGATGACAGAGATATCTGACATATCCCCCTGACCAATGATTCGTGCTGATAACAATTGCATTGTTTGGTTTGCCTGGATCGCCACAGTTGGGTAGAACTGAGAATAAAGATAAGACACTGATCGTAATCAAACTTGAATAACTTGTAAGGATAATTTAATTTTTGTACAACCACTCTTTCTTCAAAGGATAAATTTATAGCCTGCTATGATTTTGGCAGGATTTATTTTGCATTCTTGCTTCAGCGACGTTTTCGCGTGGAAGGGGAGCGTTGCAGCAAGCATCCCAAGAAATTAAACAATTTAACGCTTTGACTTCCAGGAGTGATCAGAATGTAAATTCTCCTCAGAATTTCAATGAAAGGCCAGTCAGACAGGTATAGAGAAAGAAGATAATTATCAGCTTGAGAGGAGTGATCTTGATATAACAACAAATTCTCATGACTACCCAACAAAGAAACCTATTATTTAGGAGAATGAACATTTTGATCTTGGAAATTACAGGTTATTAAATTAATTAACAATTTTCTTCCCTGAATACTACCCAATCACACGAGTCTTCCTTGAGGTTGGCAATTGATTGGTTGCACAAAAAAGAACTTGAATTAAACCTTATGCTCTTCAATATCAGTAAAATAAAAATTCATTTAATTTTATGGGAATTCAATAACATCTTAGGAAGTACATGTTCACGAATAAATGTTATCTTAATCATTCGTTGGTTCAATGGCGCAATGATGGTAATCCATCTTCAATAACATCATTATGGTGTCATTTTCTTTCCTGTAAAGTCTATTACGTGTTTGGAATAACAATAACATCAATAACACTGTCATTTACATTTTTTGATAGTCTTTTATGGAAAGTACATGTACACTTTAAACGCACAAAAATTTAATGCAGCATGCCGCGAAGAAGAAATAGAATTCCAAACAAAATCCGTAGAAGAATTGTCAAAGCCTCTGAGGATATTAGGACAGACTACCTGTGAGTCGCGGGCACATAGTGTGTGAATATGTACTTCCCAAGTTATGTAATTGTGTCTGCAACTCACAGCTATCTTCTGTGGGATCTTCAAGTCCAAGACGAGATGTTATTGAATTCCCGTAAAATAAAATGAATTTCTATTTTCGGTTAATGAAGGGCAAAGAGTGTTCTCGGTAGTGGTCGCACTCTTGGGGTCATTGTTGGAAGACATTCGTTGCTAAGCCAGTAACTTACTATTCTTCTCACGAGCGCATTACACTCTTAAACAGACGAAATGGTTGCAAAAGGTGCGAATTGATGAAACTTCGCGATAACTAACCAATCCTTGCAGCTGCAGTTATTGTGTCGCCGTATTCATTGCGAACAACACATTTGTATGTTGCCTGATCCGAGGGCTCAAACTGACTAATTTCATGCTCGCTGGTCACTTGGTCTGTGGTGATATTAGTGGTGGAATTTATAATGACGTTATCCTTGTACCATGTGATCTGCGGTAGAGGCAATCCTTTGGCAGAGCAGTTGACTCGAACAGAATCTCTAATGTTGGGTACTGTGATTAAAGTCGCCGGCTTAGAGGTGAAAACAGGAGATTCTGAGAAAATTAAAGGCAAAAGACATGCCTCATAAGACTATATATAAAATTTGGCATAATATTGAGCAGGAAAAGGTTCCTGGGGAATGGCTTGGTTAAGAGTCTATAAATCTATATTAAACCTAATTTCTTGAATTTTATTGGGAATATTAAAGGAAAGGGAACCTTGGAATCACTTTTAACGCTCACTTTACTTTAAAGTTTTTTTCCTCTGCATGGATATGCTCTAATGAACCCGCTTCATTTACAGCTACATATAATTCAAACCAAAACTATTCTGCAGGTAAGCTACGCTCTTTATAGGTGCATGGAGGAGTCATGCACGGTAAAGGAAGACATCCCGATTGGTATAGGAAAAAATAGATCTGCTGAAAGGCATGGAAATAACGGACCTTTATCACGGATGACTGTCGTTTTACAACCTGCCGACGGCAAATACCATGCAGCACTTCAAAAGCCCAAATTTCGTTATTATATTGTGTAAGACCTTTCTCGTTTTTTTTTCCAGCGGAAACTTAATTCATGTACCCGAGGTCTTGAAAACAAAATGCTTCACAACAGAAGCAGAATAAGGGTCCCGCCAAATTATGGCCGATCAGATTGGCCCTGATGACCACAACGCGTATGATTGATTGGTCTGCAATCTAGTTTATGCACGAGGGATTGCTCTTGCTTTAATGCAAAGTCATGAACCGGGCAAAGAACACAATACCGCCACGCTTTGTTCACGCAAAAATCTAGAAGTAGCTGTCCTAAAGACCGGGACACACTAGTCGACAAGTCGCAGCGACATGTCTCTGCGACAAGTCGCTCCGTGTGTACTACTTGCAAAACAAGTCGCTACGACACGACGCCTGTTCGGTGCGCACGCAGTGATCTCGTACGAGGGGGAATGTGAACTAATTTTCTAATTCAATATGGCAGACCATATGACGCTCTCTCATTGGTTCATTTATATTTTGTCGCAGCGACTTGTTGCCGGAAGTGTACACTCGATGCGACAACGCTGCTTCCGCTAATTTTGTTGCTGCGATAAGTCGCACGAATTCAAACTGGTTTGAATTCGTGCGACTGATCGCGGCGACAAAATTCTGCCGCAGCGACACTGATTTTCGTGAAATTAACCGTGTCACACAATGCGAATTGTTGCGGCGACTTGTCCCCGCGACGTGTCGCAGCGACTTATCGCCTAGTGTACCGTGTGTACACTTCCGACAACAAGTCGCTGCGACAAAATATAAATGAACCAAGGAGAGAGCGTCATATGGTCAGCCATATTGAATTAGAAAACTAGTTCACATTCCCCTTCATACGAGATCACTGCATGCGCACCGAACAGGCGTCGTGTTTGCATATTTGGTAAGCAAAAGCAATTGCTTTTCACGGCCTGCAAGTACATCTTTTCATTTCTGTCTATTTCTTTGCCGTCGTCAGCAAAACAAGAACGTTAAATGACCAAATCTTGAGGTTTTAGGGATAACGTCAGCGCTTGAGGATAAATTCTCCCCTAAACTATTGCCGTTCATGCTAGTTTCGTTCTTGAGGGTTTGTCACACCTTTGTCACGTTAAAATGCTAGGAACAGTCGCAAAGCGATTACAATGACGCGGATTCACGTTTAACGACGACGTTCTCGTTGCCGTTGCCGTCGTCGTTGCAAAAGCTCCCTTATACAAAAAACTGATGAGCCGCATGCCATCGTAGATAGAGACTTCTGGGTTATGGATTTTTCTGTTCATAACTATTTTAATCATATTTCCATGCTGCTTTGGCCCTTCAATGTCCTTCAATACCAAGCAATTGCTTCAAAAGACTGCCATTTCAGTTTTCAGTAACTCACCAATTGGTTTCGCTTTAAGGAAAGTTCCGTGAATAATCATCCCATATTTGTTTGTTGCTGTACAGAAATAGATTCCACCATCATCGACCGCAGTGCTGGTGATTAAAAGACTGTCTTTACTGGTCACAGTTCGGTTATGAGGTAATGGTGTTGCTGGTGATCTGGCCCAGTTCACCTCAGGGGTTGGATTACCAAGAACATTACATTGCAGCTTCGTCTCTTTGCCCAAATAACTAACGACTTGACCCGGTGGAGACTTGGGAAACCGTGGGGCACCTACAGACGAGGGAAGCGCAAAATTGGTGAATATCATAATGAAAAGCGGTTTAATTTCAGATTGTTTCTTGTCATGAAGATGGCAGACTGAGAGCCTAATTCGTCGAAAACATACAAGAATCGATTTCGTCAGACATTTTAAAGGAGAGATTAACGACAAAAGTGACATGTTTCGATGATTTCACGTCATGATTCCCAACATCATCTTGTACTATATGGCTCGAGCTTGTTGCCGATATCACGAGCGGTTTGATTGGCTGAATGAAAGTGCAAGGATTTTATGATCCTATAATGCCCCCAAACCTGTTAGGAATCAGGTAAATGGAGGACAAAAACCAAAGGAAATTTTATGCAGGACCAATTGGCGCTTCCCTGTATTTTTTGACATTTGTTTGTCCCATGATTCTTTAGAATGTCGACCACATTTACCAAACCAAATTGCAATCATTTGTCTCGAATATAAATATTTTCACAGAGTACGCGTCACTGCGATTTCAAACAAGAAATAAACTGATGAGCGTTCGCATTACCCGAATATTATATGATCGCATCCGCTTAAACCGACAATGATGCCAGGCCTGATGCTGTGAAGCAAATCACTTAAGAACGTATGAACCATGAATGCTCCGTCTTTTCAGGAACATCTCAAATCTCGGCCTTCAACTGTATTAACCGAGCGATAGGCCTCAGTTAGAGATTTTCCTGTTAAGAGCTCACTCTCAGTAAATCAATAGTTAAATTAAATGCAGTACAGGGAATCCAATCCACTATCCAGTCATGACATCAATTCTTATAAAAGGCAAAAAATAAAAATAAAAAAATTAAAGAAAGAAAAAAAAAAGAAAAATAACGTTTCGACTCTATCCTGACGGTCGTTATTGAGTGAAAAAAATTATACAAGATAAATTCTATAAATACTACAATGAACAGTAGTTTAAAAAACCAATTGTTTAGTATTATGAATGGTCTTTATCAGGAAAATCAAGTCTAATCTGAATATAAAAACTGACTCTGAAATTGCTAAGTTTTCTTTTAGTTGGCCACTTGATTAGCTACTATTGTTTTCAGTAACCAAAGATTTATTCTTGTATAGTTTTTAACTCGATAATGACGCTAAGACAGCGTGGAGATGTCATGTTGTTTTTGGGGTTTTTAATGATATAATTTTAAATTTTTTTTTATCGAATGTACTGTAGTAATTTTCGATGGTCAAATTTATGCCAAAGACACTTCTTCTACGAACAAAAACTTGGCCTTTTTTAAACCCAGCACTGAAATTTGATATTGTTTCCGGTTCATTCCCTGTCTAACGTTTATAACGGCATAAATGAATACAAACCGGCTCACCTAAAACAACAAGGTCTACTTTTTTTTCTTGGATACCAAACAAATTTTCAGCTCGGCACGTGATCATTCCCTGATCTTCGAAGCGGACGCTCCTAATCTCGAAGATTTTATCAGTAATGTTAAATCGGCTTTTATCCCCGTAGTCTCTCCCATGCACTGACCACGTGATCTTTGGAGCTGGATTACCGGACACAGAAATTTCCAGCGACAGATTTTTCCCTTCTCTTACAGAGACGAGAGATGGAGTCTTTGTCACAAATCGAGGAGGACCTGTTGGTATAACAGATATTTTAACAGACCGTAAAGTGTAAGCTTGATATGTTTTAAAGAAATAGAGTGTTTTCGCTCATGTGACCAGAAGCCATATTTTCATTCTAAAACAAAAGGAAGAATTTCACTCCTCTAACATGGCCGCCGTGACGTCACGTGAACTCACAGCAACCGCCTTTGTTTTTTGACCTAATTCGCGGGAAGGGCTAGTCTTAAAATAAACCTACTTGTGAAAACGCCGTTTCACAGACGCTGTATGGAAGTTGCACGCTCCAGATGGGCTCCTGGAAAGAACTAATGTGTTTACTCACCAAAGTTTGTTATCATCATTTCCTTGACCACATTTTCAATGAACGTTTCATTGGCACTTGTTCCTGGAATCCCTGGTTTGCCTGTTTTTCCATCAGTGCCTTTGCGACCACGACGACCACGTGAGCCTGGTAGTCCTGTGCTGCCTCGGGGACCTGGTTTTCCTGCTGGACCCGGTGAACCGGGCCCTCCGCGAGGGCCTCGGGGACCTTATGAAAGAAGAAGAAACAATTCTGACATAGCTTCCGTTTACACTCCTTAGATCGACCCCCGCATCAATGGGTGCTCAGCTGCATCGCAGGTAAGGTAACGTTGCAGAAACAATGAAGTAAAACCTTATTTGTCCAAGGACAACACCAAGAAATTCAAACATACTAAGAGTGCACACCATATAACTGTTTTTCCTCTTCCAACATTTTTACCGTGCATCGACACTTTTTTTTTTCAATCACCAGTACTACTTCTCGCATTTTGATGGTGGAAAGACAGAATTTTTTTGTATCTTGAAGGGATGCACCCGGAGCCCTTTTAATTTCCGGATTTAGGCACTTAACTCCGAATAGGTCATTGTTTCAAATGTACGAAAAAACAAGCACCAAAGGCATTGTTATTTTATGCGGCGACACAAAAACTGTTGGCTGGCATTTGTTGAGAAAAGAAAGTTTGGAATTTCACCAAAAGAAGCTGATATAATTTTACCGACCTCTCATGCAGACAAGTTTCCCACTTCCGTTGACAGCTATGTCGGTGACCTTCAATCAGAACAGTAGAATTACGTTGAAAGAACATAAAAAATGATAACAATACGAAACAGGAATACGAATAAACAGATGTAGGGCAAAATAAAAACCAAATTATTTCTTAATGCCCGTATCATAATGCTCAGGAGAGAATAAACATACTACATGTGACGAATCACTTATAAGTTAGCAAGCATTTCTCTGGCGTTACTGATGTGGGGACTTGGATGGAATCCATCAATGGGGAATTCGTACATACCTGCAAATTGTTGAGTAAATTCTTGACGCATTCTGCACGGCGAATCTCGTCTTTAGAGCCTGATTTAGGTTCTTTCCTGACAGTCCGACGGTATCGTTCATTTCTATAGAATTTCGCTGCGGTGGACTTCGACGTTGGCGATGGAACCGTAGTTACGCCATAACTCGTTCCTGCGAGGGATATCTCCTCGCGAATTGAAAAAAGTTCTTTCTCCAAATGAAAAACTTTGGTCGAGAGCTCGTTATCCGGGAAATAAACTTTATACGATAGGAAAGTAATGGAAACGATTGAAAAAACAAGATGAAGCACCACAACTAAAGTGAGATGACTTGAATGAACAGGAGATGCCGCCATTACGTTGACTTAAGTATCGCTGTATTTGATTTGATCGGATTAAACCTTCACTGCACCAAACAAGCTAAGGGTTTCGTTTTCACCAACGCCAATCACATTCACATTCAGCGCTGTGATTGGCTACTTCCGATGGACTTTGTTGGTTTCTACTGCGATTATCAGCAAACTGATTGACGTCGTTGAAAAACAAAATCGTAGATTAATGAAAGGCGTACAATAATAGAATTCAATAATTAGATTCAGAAGTGAATCTCAAATTTCGTGCGAAGATTTCAAACACCAGGGTAATTAAAATTCTTGCGATTTAATCTTCACGTTGTCAGCTTTTAGCGTTAGTAAAGCTTGTATTCAAACGGGAAACCCGAAAAACCTGGTTCTCATTATATGCAACACAGTAGTCTACAAAGAATTCCACTGGAGGAGGATGGTGGGGGGAGGGGGGGGGGAATTACTCCCTTATATGAGCTATATAGGTATGTGCGGTCTTAAAAGGTGTTTTAGCCGATTTGGTCTAAAATAGGGTATCGATTTTGACCATTTTGGCGTGAAATAGGGTTTGGTTTGTTCACTCAAGTCTTGAATTGGGTATGTTTTAAAGAGAAGCTTTGAATTCTTCTTCATCATTAGGCGATAAGACCATCAACACCGCCCTCGTCAGATGATTAAGCCAACCGTGTAAAAGCTGAAATAATAGGGAGCTTAAGCACGCGCGTTTTTGAGACGCGGACGACAACCGGAAGAGAATATTTCGAGTGCCAGGGCAGTGGTGTCTCACAGATTTTTCTCTTCACAGAGAAGCAGAGTTGCCACTGAGATGGTGTTAAACTCTACAACCGACGCAACACCATAGCTTTTTTTAAACTTTAATTAACCTCTTCATTTGTCGAGGAGTAAGATAGTTTACCTATATTCGCTCAAGCTCGTCCACGGTTGATATGCCATGTCTGATGTGTTCTTATATGACTTGTAAATGACCTCAGTCAGTTTTAAAAAAGAGGGCACGGCACGTTTTTCGAGTAGACAAAACACCACAATGAATACAAACTGTTTTAGCGTTGCTCTGCAATAAATGGGGTAGGGAGAAGGGCAAGCAGGGATAAGAATGTATGAAGGCAAGTAAATAACAAAATCCAAAATTTTGTGTTTTTTTACAGTTGGTATTAAGTGATATTCATTCACCTTGCATCTTTTAATTGTTGGCTTGTCAAAATTGAATCTGGTGGACTAATTGATATAGAGTGTTTACAATCAGCATATAAGGAACATCACAGCTGTGAAACTGCCCTGGTTCGTGTACAGAATGATATTCTTCGTTCTGTTGACGACAACCGCTGTGTCATTCTCCTATTACTTGATATGTCTGCCGCCGTTGACACTGTGGACCATTCAATCCTTCTAAAAAGGCTGCAATCCCGCTATGGTATCTCGGGTTCAGCATTAGCATGGTTCAACTCGTATCTGAAGGACCGCACGCAGTTTGTGAGAATCGGAGGAACTTCATCTAGCGTACAGGAACTGATTTGTGGTGTACCCCAGGGGTCTGTTTTAGGGCCCCTCCTGTATGTTCTTTACACAGCTCCGGTTGGAGATATCATCCGCAAGCATGGTCTGTTCTTCCATCTATATGCAGATGACCAGCAACTGTATACGTCCTTCTACTTTGAGGATGAAACGGAGATGGCAGCGGCAACGAAACGAATTGAAATGTGCGTTTCTGACATCCATTCTTGGATGGCTGTAAATATGCTGAAATTAAACACTGATAAAACAGAGCTCCTTTACTTCTACTCAAGATTTCGTCCACGTCTACAACTGAATCCCATTCAACTTGGATCTGATGTCATTTTCCCATCCTCTCATGCAAAGAATATTGGTGTTATCTTTGATTCCACGATGACAATGTCACAACACATTAACGCCATTGTAAAATCTGCCTATTATCATCTGAGGGATATTGCGAAAATTAGGAATGTTCTGACATTAGACACCACCAAGATTCTCATTCATGCATTTGTTGTTTCAAATATTGACAGCTACAATTCGCTTATATTTGGTCTACCCAAGCATCTGATTGATAAACTTCAGCATTTGTTGAACGCTGCAGCTCGATTAATTATGGTAGCAAATAAATATGATAGTATAACTCCAATCTTAAAATAACTTCACTGGCTACCGATCAAGCAGAGAATTATTTTCAAGATTGATTTAATTACTTTTAAGTGTCTTAATAACCTGGCTCCGTCATACTTAAAGGAACTTCTCACTTTCTACCGGCCGAATAGAACCCTCCGATCATCCTCAGATAAACTTAGGCTTGTGACTGTTCCTTACAATCTTAAAACTTATGGCTATAGATCTTATTCAGTTCAAGCACCTATCCTCTGGAACTCTTTGCCTTTTCATATTAGATCAGCTGATAGTATTAATTCTTTTAAATCTAAACTTAAGACATACCTGTTCAAATCAGCATATAACCTTTAGTTAGTTAGTTTGTTTCTTTTATTGTTTGTATTTGTTAAGCCATAGCTGTGTATATTAATATTTATATTTATGTTTTATTATATTTTAGTGAATTTATGAATTGTAAGGCGCTTAGGACAGTTTGTATAATCGCGGTATAAGCTTTTATTATTATTATTATCATTATTATCTATGAAAACCTTTAAAAATTAAAGTTTATAACTGGAAAAAACGCGGGTCGGAACTTCAAAACGCTACGCCCCAAAACTACGCCCCTGAAACGGTGTTGAAATTAAGAATACCCTTGTTCGGGCAAAGTCGAGAGACCATATAAAAGGATGTTAAGAAACAGGACACTGAAAAAAAGAAAATTTCACTGATTCAGTAAAAAAAATAGATAAAACGTAATTGCCCAAACCGTAAGTCGAGCCTTGTACACTGAATGACAGAATTGATATTCCATTGTATCAAAGGAGACATCGTGGAAATGTTTAGTCTTTGTTCACTTCAAACTGTAATTAAAATTAACAAATGCCAGTGTAAAAAGCAAATAAACTCGATGAAAAACAAGTGAGTTGATATGGTAAATTGGCCATTGTAGCTGGCGTTTTAAGCGTTAGCCCTTCCTCAGAGCTAAGGTCTGAAATAGAGGGGTTGGTATAAGAGACATATTCAAGGAGGGGGCTACCTGAAATTAAGGTGAAGGGGATAGGTTCTTCCAGATTCTGACTCTCATTAAACTGCTTTTTGTCCACAAATAAAATACATTTAAGGCGCTATTTCTGTTGACAGCAACGATTTATTGAATTGAACTTTAAGCAAATGAAAGCGTGTTAAGTTGATTTTCATTAGTATATGTAATCGCATGGGCCCCGAGGGCAATTAAGGATTAATTTCACGAGTATTTTCAAAGTTTTCACAAAATTGCCCGGGTCGAAGCGACGAGGGCAATTTGAAAAAACTTTGAAAATACAACTGAAATTAATCCTTAATTTCACGAGGGGACATTGCAATTACATGTTTATCACATAAAGGGCAAAATTAATGTGGGAAGCCCGTTCAGTGCCTCGACGAATGATAATCAACACAATCCAATTCGGTGAAAGTTCAACTCAATAAATCGTTGCTGTCAACAGAAATAGCGCTTAAAATGTAAAATATATGTGGACAAAACAGTAGTTTAATCTGAAAGAGAATTTCACTTGTAGCCTCACATGCCTTGGATATGCAACTACTAACCAATCACGATCACGTAATCATGCCCTCTTTATTACCAAAAGTGCCCTCGTGATTAAGGAAAAAGGTGATGCCCTCCCTCTCAGCCAATCAGCATTCAGTTATTTTGCCCCGTATGTGATAACATATACAAAGCGTAAAAAGTGCAGGTTGTGTCCCTGAGTCAATACCATTCACCAATCGGTGCAATAACGAAGGTAACAATTTGGTGTGGGTTTCAGTTTGTAGACGTAGAATTCCCCACAGTTCCGGACCTTGATGTAAGTCGAGTAAGGACACCTTGAATCTGAAGAGTGCGTAAAACACACTTTGCGATTGACAATGCCATCTGAGACGGATGGATGACTTTCGGTTAACCACCCTCGATAATTGGTGTCACAGTACCGCGAACTTCCAGATCGGTAAGTTGTGGCCAATACTGTACCGGTTAAGAACCTGTACCAGCCCTCTGCCAGGCGATGGTCACACTTATAAACATTTGAGCCATAAATGTTGAAATAATATCTCGTTGGATCATCAATCGTCAGGTGACGAACACATTCTGGTTTATCGGTACCTGCAAAATCAACACAAACTCCGGGTTTATACAAACTATTCAATCTCTATTTTAATTACTTATCGGTGAATGTTTGATCTAAAAGAAAACCTATGGAAAGCTTTCCAATTAATCATCAATGTGAGACCTGAGAAATTCAGACATCCCGGCCAACGTTCCTACACTCCCTCTCTCTTCTTCATTTTCTGTTGGTTACGAGTATTGCGGCAAAAGCAGTGCCAAATATCTTATTACTGAGAACACCGGTTAATTAGCAACCACAGCGTAGCTAGGCAGACACCCCTTTAAATGGCAGCTCCACAAACAAGAAAAAGGAAAGGAAGGAAGCGAAAGAAACTTTACTTAAGTGTCTAGTAGATTTAGCGCTGGAGCACTAATTGGGGACACTGTAAAGTGAAATTAACAATTAACACAACAAGTCAAATGTTGGTTTTTTGAGAGAGGGGAAACCGGAGTACCCGGAAAAAACCTCTCGGTGCAGAGTAGAGAACCAACAAACTCAACCCACATATGACGCCGAGTCGAGGAATCGAACCTGGGCCACAATGGTGAGAGGTGAGTGCTCTCACCACTGCGCCATCCCTGAGCCCCAAGACATGTGGTAAGGTGGGTGAAAGGGTTGTGCGCATGCGTGATGTCTTCGCGACACCGGGTTGGTGTTAGTGTGTGTCACCTTGCTTTTTTTGTTATTATTGAGACTCGTAAGTTCGTCAGCCAGAGTAAGAAACTAAAGTGACTTAAAGAGTGAACTAAAGTTTACTTCCTCCAATTTGGACATTAAGTGTGGAAAAATCCATTGTTACTTGTTCAACACTTTGTAACAAAGCCTCTCTACCTTGATTAATGCAACACATTACTTGGTATACACTGGAGAGAATAGAAGTTATGTTTTGAGACTTCAACCCTTACATGTTGGCGGCATATCTCCGCTCCACTGTCCACTGGGCAAACACTTCCTAACAGCTTGACCAAACATGGTATATCCTGGATGACAGAGATATCTGACATATCCCCCTGACCAATGATTCGTGCTGCTAACAATTGTATTGTTTGGTTTGCCTGGATCGCCACAGTTGGGTAGAACTGAGATTAAAGATGAGACACTTCTTACAATCAAGATTGAATAACTTGTAAGGACAATTTTTGGGCACTCTTTTCTCAAAGGACAAATTATAGGCTGCTATGATTTTGGCGAGGCCCGGTGGGCTCATGGTTAGTGTGCTCGACTCCGGATCGAGTGGTCCGGGCTCGGGTCCTGGCTGGGGACATTGTATCGTGTTCTTGAGCAAGCTACTTTATTCTCACGGTGCCTCTTTCCACCCAGATGTATAAATGGGTACCGGCGAATTTAATGCTGGGGGTAACCCTGCGATGGACTGGAATCCCATCCAGGGGGGAGCAGAAATACTCCTAGTCGCTTCATGCTACAGAAACTGGAGATAAGCACCGGCCTGATTGGCGTAGCAGACTTTACCTATGATTTTGGCAGGGTTAATTTTGCATTCTTCCTTCAGCGATGTTTTCGCGTGGAACGGCAGCGTTGCAGTAAGTATCCCAAGAAATTAAACAATTTAACGCGTTGAGTCCCAGGAGTGATCAGCTTGTAAATTCTCCTCACAATTTCAATGAAATGTCAGTCAGACAGGTATTGAGAATTAAGATAATTATCAGCTTGAGGGGAGTGATCTTGATATAACACCAAATTCTCATGACTACCCAACAATAAGCGCCGGCCTATCGTATTTTAGAGGAATGAACATTTCGATCTTGTCAATTAAAGGGTTATTAAATTATTCAGAAATTTCTTGCGTGAATACTATCCAATCACAAGTCTTCCTTGGCGTTTGATTGAGTAGTGGGTGCACACAAAAGAGCTTGAATTAAAACTTTTGCCCTTCATTATCAGAAAATAAAAATTCATTTTATTTTACGGGAATTTAAGAACATCTTAGGAAGTACGTATAAACGAACAAATGTTCATTTTAATCATCCGTTGGTTCAATTGCGTAATCACTATGCTTATAGCGGAATGCATAAATGGCGACCAAAAATGTATTCTTTTGTTTATGTGCTAATTAGACTCACCAGCCTCGCTCTCAAGCAACACTTCTTTTGTATTTTGTCCATGCAAACGAGGCTATTGAATCTAATTATCACATAAAAAAAAAGAATATATTTTTGGCCGCCATCTATGCATTCGGTCTATGAATCTTCAATAACATAATTAAAATGTCATTTTGTTATACTGTTAAGTCTACTGTGTGTTTGGAATAACATTTACCGCAATAAAACTGTCGTTTTAATTTTTTGAAACTCATTTTTTATAATTTCAAACGAAATCGATTATCCGTAGAAGAATTGTCAAGGGCCCTGAGGATATAACGAAAGATTACACTTGAGTCGCAGACAAATTGGGTGTGAAAATGTACTTGCGTCAATCAGCACCTTGTGAGGATGGTTAATTGTTAAATGTTATGACGTCATAAACATTATATTGTCTTTGTACCAGTAGCGTGTAATCAGTCATAATCTCTTGTAATCGAGGTCAAGCTAATTTCGCTTCGTTCCGTCAATGTGCCCGCGACTCACAGGTAGTCTTCTGTGGGATCTTCAAAGGCTTTGATGAGATAGTATTGAATTCCAGTAAAATAGAATGAATTTCTATTTTCTATTAATGAAGGGCAAAAGGTGTTCTTGGTATTGGTGGCATTCTTGGGAGCATTGTTGGAAGACATACGTTGCCAAGCAACAAGCTTATGTTCGAATTGATTATACCGCGGGATGACTTACCAATCCTTGCAGCCGCGGTTACTGTGTCGTTGTATTCATTGCGAACAACACATTTGTACGTTGCCTGATCCGACGGCTCAAACTGACTGATTCCATACTCGCTGGTGACTTGGTCTGTGGTGATATTAGTGGTGGAATTTATAATGACGTTGTCCTTATACCATGTGATTTGCGGTAGAGGCGATCCTTTGGCAGAACAGTTGACTCGTACCGAGTCTCTGATGTTGGAAACTGTGATTAAAGTCGCCGGCTTAGAGGTGAAAACAGGAGATTCTGAGAAAAATATGGACAAGACTTAGTGGTCATGGATGCTTTATAAGACTTTCAAATTTGGCATAATATTCAGCAGGGTAAAGATTTCCTCGGGCAAGGCTTGATTCAGAGTCTATAAATCTAAATTTAACCTAATTTCTTGCATTTTGCTCAGTTTGCTTTAACGTTTTTTCCTCTCGAGATGGCTCTTACGGACCCACTCCATTTACTTCCCACGATAAATTAGTGTACACAGAAACAGCTACAAGTAGTTCTTTTCAGTCGAATTCTATTTTGCGCGGGTCACGTTTACTTTCTCGCGCTGGCTCGAATTAACGGCCGGGATTATGAAGTATATCAGTTAAGGCTCAGACTTCCCTTTAAGGGTGAAATAGATGAAATTACTATAAATGTTTCAACTGATCTGAGACAGAAAAGTTTACATCAAAATTAATTATTCACGGTGTGGACTGTGCATAGAGGCCCTTTAATCAACATTTAATGAAGTGAGCTCTTGCTGACTATTGCATATTCCCTGTGGCCTTGACGCGATCCGTACAGCTTGAACGACCGAACCAGCAAGGAAGCTCTTCATAGGAGGAGAGGCCCTACAAACGAAAGAAAGACGCCCCGACCAGGATAGAATAAAAACAGATCTGATAAATGACATGCAAATGACGAAACTTGAACGTTATCATCAATGACTGTCGTTTATCAGCCTGCAGACAGCAGATACGTACCATGCAAACTCTTCAAAAGCCCTAACTTTACTACCATATTGTGTGGGACTTTTGTAGTTAATTTTCAGCGAAAACATAATTAACCAAGGCATTGAAAACAAACTACTTTATAACAGAAACCCACAACCCAAAAGCGTCGATCTCTCTCATTTGGCATTGGCCCATCCGTTTACTGTATTATCTCAATTCAGAATACTGGTCCCGCATAATTACGGCCAATCAGATTGGGCCTGGTGACCACAACGACTCTCATTGGTCTGCAAACTGCAAAATCATGGAACCTGCAAGCAACGCAACATCGCCTTGTTTTTCTTCCTGCAAAAGTCTAGAAGTAGTCGTCGTAAAAGTAGGCATTACCGAAAACTGACGATAGAGATCGAAACTTCTGGGATATGGACTTTCGTTCAGAACAATTTTAATCACATTTCCTTTCTGCTTTGGCCCTTCGATATCCTTCAATACCAAGCAATTGCCAATTGCCTTCAAAAGACTGGCATTTCAGCGACGATTTTCACTCACCAACTGGCCTAATTGTAAGGAGCGTTGCGTGAATAATCATCCCATATTTGTTTGTTGCTGTACATATATAGATTCCATCATCACCGATTGCAGTGCCTGTGATGAAAAGACTGTCTTTTCTGGAGACAGTTCGGCCATGAGGTAATGGTGTTGCCGGTGATCTGGCCCAGTTCACCTCAGGGGTTGGGTTACCAAGAACGTTGCATTGCAGCTTCGTCTCTTTGCCCAAATAACCAACGACTTGACCCGGTGGAGACTTGGGAAACCGTGGGGCACCTACAGACGAGGAAAGCGGAAAGAGGGTGACTATGATAATGAAAAGAGATTTAATTTCAGACTGCTTGTTCTCATGAAGATAAGCTTCGTTGAGAAGAAGATAAGACACTTTGTTGTAAGTCCTCACAAGAATGGATTTCGTCAGACATTTTAAGAGAGAAATTAACGATAAAAGTAACATGTTTCCATGATTTCATGTCATCATTGTCAACATCATCTCATGATATTATATGGCTAGAGTTTGTCGCCGATATGACTAGCGCTCTGATTGACTGAATATAAGTGCAAGGCCCCACCCCAATTTCAAGGAAAAAATAAAAATTTGAAAGCCGTTTTTACGGTTGATCCACGATAATTTTTTTGATATATCGCCGAGAATGCTGAAAGTAGTATTTCCGAGCTTCAAGATTTCAAAATTTTCTGGCGGAGAATTCCCGCAGAATCCCCTACAGGTTAGCGTCTCCGGCGCTTGCTTGTTAGCCCCTCCCAATACAAAATACGTTCCGCCGTCCCTGCAAGGGTATTATGAACCTAATGCCCACGAAGCTATTAGGCTGGGGAATCATGCAAATTGAGGACAAAAACTAAAGGAAATTTCACGAAGCGCCAAATTGGCACTTCTCTGTATTCTTTTACGTTTGTTTGTCCCTTGATTTTTGAGAATGTCGACGAAAGTTATCTCACTAAATTACAACCATTTGTCTCAAATATAAATTTTGACAGAGTACGCGTCACAAGGAAAAATACTGATAAGTGTACGCATTACCGGATGTTAACTGATCGTTTCCGCTTTAATCAACTATGATGCCAGGCCTGCTATGAAGCAATGCACTAAAGAAGGTATTAACCTCAAATGCACCGTCTTTCAGGAACATCTGAAGCTCGGCCTTCAACTGTATTGACCGAGCGATAGGCCTCACTTTGAGATTTTCCTTTTAAGACCTCACTCTCGCTAAATAAGTAGTTATTAAATGCAGTGCATGGATTCAAATCCACTATCCAGTCTTCATTGTGAGCTTTCAAATATTACATCAATTATTTTTTTGAAAGCTAAAATGTGAGGACGTTTCGATGTTGTTGTCGAGTAAAAAATTATGTAAGTAAAATTCTAACTATTTCAAAGAACAGTAGTAGATCAAGTTAAAACCACTGTTAAAATTTGATTGTTCCCTAAAAATTGATATAGTTTCCGCTTTATTTCCTGTCAAATATGGCGTAAATGAACACAAACTCACCTAAAACAACAAGGTCTACTTTTGTTTCTTGGTCACCAAACAAATTTTCAGCTCGGCACGTGATCATCCCCTGATCTTCGAAGCGGACCCCCCTAATCTGGAATATTTCACCGGTAATGTTAAAGCGGCTTTTATCCTCGTAATTTCTCTCATGCAGTGACCACGTGACCTTTGGAGCTGGATAACCGGACACAGAAATTTCCAGCGACAGATTTTCCCCTTCTCTTACAGAGACGAGCGATGGAGTCTTTGTTACAAATCGGGGAGGACCTGTTGGTATAATAGATATTTTATCAGACTGAGTGTAAGTTTGATATGTTTTGAAGAAATAGAGTGCTTCGCTCGTGTGACCAGAAGCCATATTTGCATACTAAAACAAAGGGAAGAATTTTGATAAAAATGGAGTTCAATTCCAAAAAAAAATATTTTACTCCTCCAACATGGTCCCCGTAACGTCACAGTAGACAGTGCAAAAACTCTAAATTGGCGTAAGGTATGGAGCTACTAAGAAAGAGATAATTATTAGTTCACAAAGTTTACTCACCAAAGTTTGTTACCATCATTTTCTTGACCAAATTTTCAATAAACGTTTCATTGGCACTTGTTCCTGGAATCCCTGGTTTACCTGTTTTTCCATCTAAGCCTTTGCGACCACGACGACCACGTGGACCTGGTAGTCCTGTGCTACCTCGAAGACCTGGTTTTCCTTGTGGGCCTCGTAAACCTGTCTCTCCTGGGGGGCCTCTAGGACCTAATAAAAAGAGAAACAATTCTGACATACGTGTAGCCATACACTCTTTAGATCAACTTCCATCAATTGGTGCTCAATCGCAGATAGAAAAACTTTATTTGCCCAATGACAGTACAAATAAATTCAAACATGCTAGGACTGCATACATTGCATAGTAGTGTATTTCCTCTTCCAAAATTTGACCGTGCATCGATACCTTTTTATGTTCACGTTGCAAATACACCACCTCGTTCTCAGGGTCTCTCTTCTTATATGGGAAGAGAGGAAGAGAGACTTTGGGAACGAGGTGGGCAAAGAAACCTTATTTTCCCCAAGGTCAATACAAATAAAGAGTGCACACCATATAACTGTTTTTCCTCTTCCAAAGTTTGACCGTGCATCAACACTTTTTCAATGTATTTTTCTCAATCACCAGTGTTACATCTTACGTATATGTTACAGGTAAATTTGAAATTCAGGTTGAAATGATTTCAACCTAGGTAAATTTAATTTTAAACTAGGTTGAAATTGAAAGTGGGAAACATCAACAAAAATTCCATCAATTGTTGGCAAGTACGTGTATATTGGTACGGTAAATTAGTAAGGAGATGAAGTTGGCGTACGTTTAACATGAGTTAGTCTGTAAAAACGCCTTTGGTTGTTATTAAGTCTAAGCACTGATTTTAAATGGTCAGCATAAAGGTTGGGGTTAGGCATACTATGCATGATAACTAACCCTGCTTTTTTTTTTATCTTAGAGCAGCAGAAAAACAAACCCTTTGTTTAATAAGAATTACCTTCATCTTTTATATTTATTTTTCTGATTTTTGGAAGAAAAAAGACAATTGATTCTTTAGAAGGTATATTATTGAATGATGTACAGTTACTTGTACAAATGTAATTCAGTATAAAACCCCTTTGTGGTTATAAGTACTTCAAAAATCAAATTCAATTTTTTTTTTCTAGTTGAACAATGAGAAGTCATTTCCTTGTTTTTGCACCTCTTATGTACATGTGTCACTCTGGGCAAGTGCCTTTTTGCATGCGGCATTTTAGTTGTGTCTAATAACACATTCATGTCTTCAGTAATTTGTAGTCTGTTTGGTGTGCATGCAATCCAAGTGTTAATAATTCCAAATTTGGTTACAACTTTCATAAATCCATGTTCTTTTTCAATTACTTTACCAAGAAGTGTGTTTGGTTGTAATGGACTTTTGTCCACTTAATTAATTTTTATTTTGACAAAGTTGTTGACTTGGAATGAAATGATATCGGGTTTGCTTGTTGTCATTTTGTTGTTGTATTTTCTTTGTGTGTTTCTTGCTTTTCCATGTTGAGGTGTCCTTATCTCCTTTGTTGACTTGGTAAATGAATAACAAGCACGTTTAGGTTCTTCTTCTTCTTCTTCTTCTTTTTCTGAATATTTTGTGAAATGATCAATCATGTGGAGAATCCAATTGTGTTTGCGATGACATGAACATGTACATGGTAAGTTTCTAAGGTCCATCAGGTCCATTTGCAAATGTGTTAGGAATTCTCTTGCTTGAAAAGGGGCTAGCACAGGCTGTTTTTTCCTGCTGTTTTTGTGTATCGAGCAGAGTGACACAAAGAGTTGTATTACTTCTTGGGATACTACTGATTCGTAGTTTCGCTTGATATACTTGTCCATCTTGTCTCTTCCTTTGTGCGCAATATTTGAATGGGTTTGGCAAAGAACTTGGTGTAGTTGACATTTTTGAAAAATTTCTTTTCCGTTCTTGGATAATATTTTGCCATCCTCCAGTTTCCATCCTTTTGTTTTGATAATTGCTACGTCTTGACTTTTCAGATTTGTTCTGTCCTTGCTGTCTTCATCACGTACGTGTTTCTAACCACGTCACTGCATCGTTGCAAAAGTTGTGGTCAACAAAAGGGGTTATTTTGCTTGGTTTTGGCGTTTTGGAAGCTTTAACGTCACCCAATTTTTGGTAGAATATCTCTGAATCAACACAACTTGTGTTAGCCATTTTACGCACCGTACAGGGCCACGCATTGCGCACGAGTAAACTTTTGCACAATTTACTATGACCGAGAAGAGTCTGGGCCCTCTTGCACCACGAGAAAGGTATTGCCCGGTTCAAGACTCGGTAAGTGCAGTTCCAAGCGATTTCTTTCTCTCATGTAAACATTGGAATTGAGTGGGTCAAGGGTACGTAAAATAGTGGCAGGTATGACGAATGGATCAGGAGATGGACAGAAAGGGAGAGAATAGAGAGGAAAGTGGGAGGAGGGAAAGCCGATTTTCTTGGTTTTTTTGTTTTGTTTTCAACCCCCCTAAAAAACCCGTGCCCCTTTTTTTCAACCACACCCCATAAAGAAAATCCCTTTTCAAACAGTTGATAAATAACCTAGGTTAATTAAATTCACCTGGTTTGATTTAAATGGACCAGAATTTAATTTCAACCTGTAACATATACATTTTGATAGTGCGAAAATAGGAATTTCTTTTTAAGTTTTGTTTAATCTTGAAGCGATGCAACCGAATTGAAAATACATTCTTCTGGCCAACAGTCCTGCCAATTTAATAATTATTGCTCTGAATCAATAATTGTTTTGAATGAAAGAGAGAAAATAAGCACCACAGGTACTTTTATTTAAACGGCGACACGAGGGCTCGTGACTGGCTTCTGTTCATAAAGCTTTGGAGCAGGGCTGGGCAGTGACAGCTGGTGATAGCACTCGCCTCCCACCAATGTGGCCCGGGTTCGATTCCCGAACTCGGCGACAAATGTGGGTTGAGTTTGTACTCTGCACCGAGAGATTTTTTTCCGGGTCAGCTCCGGTTTCCCCTCTCCTCTAAAAGCAACCTACGAATTTGGTTTGATTTGATTTCAGGACTGTCCCTGATTACTGCCCCAGCGCTATTTACAGCTGACACCTAAAATAAAGTTCATCATCATTTATCATTTGGAATTTTACCAAAGAAAACGGAATTTAATTTTACCGACCTCTCATGCAGACAAGTTTCCCAGTTCCGTTGACAGCGATGTCGGTGACCTTCAGTAGAACAGTTAAATAACTTAAGTTAATAGAAAATAAACAATGAAAAATAATACAAAACAGGAATGTACAGCAACTGAGTGAAAAGCAAATTATTTCTTTATGTATCATAATGCTTAGCTGAAATAAACACTTGGTGAAACACTTTAAAATTAGCAAATATGATTTCTCTGGATGGAATCCATGAATGAAGAAATCGTACATACCTGCAGATTGTTGAGTAAATTCGTGACGCATTCTGCATGAATCTCGTCTTTAGAGCCTGATTTAGGTTCTTTTCTACCAGTCCGACGGTATCGTTCATTTCTATAGAATTTTGGAGATGTGGACTTTGAAGTTGGCGATCCCACCGCAGTTACGCCATAAGTAGTTCTTGCGAAGGTTATTTCCTCGCGAATTGAAAAAAGTTCTTTCTCCAAATGAAAAACTTTGGTCGAGAGCTCGTTATCCGGGAAATAAACTTTATACGATAGGAAAGCAATGGCAACGATTGAAAAAAGAAGATGAAGCACCACAACTAAAGTGAGATGACTTGAATGAACAGGAGATGCCGCCATTGCGTTGGGCTTAGTATCGCTGTTTTGATCGGATTAAAAGTCCGATCCCTTTCTTACCTATAACTGCACCAAACAAGGGTTTCGTTTTCTCCATCGTCAATCACATTCACATTCAGCGCTGTGATTGGTTTCTTTCGATGGACTTTGTTGGTTTCTACTTCGACTTTCCGCAAACTGATTGACGAGGTAATGAAAGGTGCACAATAATTAGATTCAGAGGTGAATCTCAAATTTTGTGCCAAGATTCCAAACAACAGGGTTTCAATTAAAATTCTTGCCATTTGTTAGCTCTTGGAACCGTCCTTGCTAAGACTTGATGAACAAAAGTAGATTGTAATAAATAAAGAATATTGTATTTTATTGTATTGTATTGTATTGTAATTGACAAATCGCTTAACAATGCTAAACAGGACACCTGGCCACGGTTGTTCAAAAGGTGGATTACGCCATCCACCGAATAAATCACTATCCAGCTGATTAACACCAGCAAAACCAATTGAGTTATCCAGTGGATAGCGATTTATCCTCCGAACAAGAGGGGCCTGAAAATAATTGACACAAAGCTTCCGGCTCTTACACATGAGCAACTCTTTGGCCTGAGCAGAAAAAGTAGTTATCGATCCTGTAAAGAGATTCTATAAATCCAGAAATTGGCGGGATTCCGAATTCCTAGGCCTTTATTCCACACGAACCTAAATTTGCTTATTTCCGGAAATCAGACTAGCTTACGTAGGGCGAAACAGGGAAAGTCGTCATTTTTACATAAAAGAAGGTCCCTTCTGCATCTGCCAATCCGAGATGGAAGCAAATTCTTTTGCTTGAAAAAAATCCTAGTTGAATGCTCTCTTCAAATCGTGGTTTGCTTACAGTACATCTTTCGAGCTCGAGTGTACTAGCGTTGTTCACGCAAAATTGAACAGGCCCTTACAGTTTCTATTTAGGCACTTCATGGTTACGTATTGGTCATCGTGTGTTATTCGTCCTTCCACTTATAAAAAACCCTACAGTGTACTTGAAAAGTTTGTTCCGTCAGTTGAAGAGTACGAAGAATCGGCCTTTGCCTTTCTTAAAAACTCTTGCTTTGAAAAAAAATAAAAGGAACACAGGTGACACATTCTCTCGAATGCATAGCGTCAGCTACAAACAAATGACCAATGTGTTACCTCCCAACTCAAATATCGTTATGGATTTACCATTGGAGGTCACTGAGGGTCTCAGGGAAACCTGAAACTCACTATTTCCTTGGGGCATGTCATTAAGGGCTTGGTTCAAACCACCACAGGAAAGAATGGTGTATTATTTGTGAAAACACTCTCTTTTCCGTCCTGGGTTCCTGAGGCTCATAATAACATTGGACGAATCTTATACTCTACTGACGAGAAACTACTTGGACAGATCATTATTTACTTCTTCGTTTGGTTCAGCGGGGATTTGGTTGGTGCTTGCAGGGATACAGCAAATGTCGCGGAGAAGGTATACGGATAAATATATACTAGGATTTATCATTGATTATGAAGTGCGTTCGTTGCGAGAACTTTGGCCGTTGGAATCACAAGACGAGTCGACTGACTAAATTTTTGAAAATGTGGAATTTGTTGAAATTGGCTGAGACTGATTATTACTGAAAAATGTCCCTTGCCAAAAATCTGCAGTGTGTTGGTGTAATATACAAAATACATACAAATAATAACGAGGTGCCCGATCGTCATTTGCGCATATGACGTATCAAAACCGAGATACGCATGCACGAATGACGTGATTCAAAATGGGACTGACAAAGCCAATCTCGTCTCCAGAGCCAACTCTGTAGGGGGCTGGAAACGAGATTTCCGGTTTGGGCTGGCAAAATTGACCATCGTCATTTCGATATAAAAATAAGGGTGCGCTTGATTGGGAAATCCGGATTTAATCTTAAAATATGGAGCTTCAGATGTCCAACCGAACACAAAATCTGTAAATGGATTTTGTCGCGGAATTCACTGATTGAAATCCTTCCTGACATGGATTTTCAATCATTGAAATCCGCGACAAAATCTGTTTTCAGATTTTGTGTTCGATTGGAAACTCGAAGATGCAGATGTTAAGATCCAAATCCGGTTTTTCCAATTCAGAACGCACCCTATGCTGTTTCGAGTTTGTAGCAAACGTGAGATTTTCTCCCCTTCTTTTCTTATCAATAAGAAGTTACTTCAAGTGAAGCTATGATCCTGGCAGTTATGAACGCATTTTTTTGCAATTGCGTAGAGATACCTGAAAAATTCAGGACTTTAACGGGGTTTGAACCCGTGACCTCGCGATACCAGTGCGACGCTGTAACCAACTGAGCTATGAAGCCACTGACGTTGGGAGCTGGTCATTTGTGGGTTCTAATGGTCCCGCGAGGAATGAATCAAGGATGAAATGATATATGAAGTGGATTATATATGAATTGCGGATATGAAATCAAGTGAAGCTATGATCCTCGCAGTTATGAGCGCAATGTTTGCAATTGCGTAGAGAAGCCTGAAAAATTCAGGATTTCAACGGGGTTTGAACCCGTGACCTCGCGATACCGGTGCGACGCTCTAACCAACTGAGCTATGAAGCCACTAACGTTGGGAGCTGGTCATTTGTGGGTTCCAATGTCCCCGTGAGAAATGAATCAACGATGAAATGATATATAAAATGGATCATATATGAACTGCGGATATGAAATCTAGTGAAGCTATGATCTACGCAATTTCAAAAATTGCGTTCATAACTGCGAGGATCATAGCTTCACTTGATTTCATATCTGCAGTTCATATATGATCTATTTCATATATCATTTCATCAAGGAAGTTACTTGTTGAAAAAAAGTTCATCAAAAGTTTCTCCCGTAAGACATTCAAAACCACATAAGTTCCATATTTAAAGTACTTTAATTAACGATTGTCAAGACAGCTTCATTGAAAATTACACAAAACAATTGCATTCATTTGTAAACCTTAATACTCAATCTTCAAAAGAGTTGCGGAATTTTTTTTAGTTAACTATAGAGACATGAGATTATCAAACTGGCTTTGTAGCTATTTTTTACTGAGTACCGGGTGATGTAGCTCACGTCAAGCGAAAGCAAGTGCCTTTACGCTGATGGCGGTAAATAATTGGTGCTTAAGCAATCTCTTTCAATGGTAAATCTGGCTTAATAGCTATTGTTGGTACAATAACGAAGATCACAAGTTGGTGTGGGTTTGAGTTTGTAGACGTAATAGTTCCCACAGTTGCGGACCTTAATGTATACTCTGTATGAACAACTTGATGAGGAAGAGTAATGGAAACAAACTTTTCGAGTGACAACGCCATCTGATTCGGACGGATGACCTCCCAGCAACCGGCCTTGATAAGTTGTGTCGCAATAGCCGGTGCTTCCTGGGTAACTGGTGGCCATCATTCTTCCGGCTAAAAACCTGTACCATCCCTCTGTTAGGTACCTGTCACACTTGTCAGAACCACTAACTTTGCGGGCGTAATATCTCGTGTGATCATCTATTGTTGTGTGACGAAGGCATTCTGGTTTATCAGTACCTGAAATCATGATAAATAATACACAAAAATCTCACAACGCGATTGTTTCCTGAAGTTGCAATTCTCTAGGTGAAAGACAATCGAAAAATCGAAGGGGTATGGTTGTTTAAGCCGGAAAAGGATCAATGACACTTGTTTACCATCTGTTGATATGAAGGCGAAGCCCTTGCCACTAAGGAAAAGCACATTCTTTCAGACAGGGCGTATGACCCAAGTTGCGGTCATGTTAGTGTACACAAACAGTGAAATTCGGCCATTTTGGTGTTCCAAACTAACTCTATGGGAATAAAACTGCATATTTATTAAATTATTACCTTTTGTTTCGATTAAGGAGCGTCAAACCGGTTTCAACATTCAAGAAATAAAACTGTATTGTTAGAAGAATTGACTCAGTAATATTGCATCACCGAGGAGCTATGTTATGGCACCATGTGAGCTTAAAGCCACCTGAATTTCCTAGGTGTCTATAAGAGATAAATTATTAAATTGGCCAAATAAAGGCGAGGATCACCTCTCTCTTTCGACTACAACACGCACTTTAAATGCATACGTTTACTACATACAACAATTATTGTTCAACAAAATGTAGTCAATACTGTGGTGTAATAGGTTACCATATAGCAAGAATGAAAATCGAACTCGTTGACCCGTATTTGTGGTGTATGAAAGTAATAACCAGACTCAGGAAATTGAACGTCTTTCAGAAGCTAAGAAAAACATCTGAAGCCGACTCAGAGCTACCTTCACTTTTGAAACATTTAAGGTGGCTCTGAATGCGCTCCCAAATCCAAAGATGTCAAAGTTTTGTCCTAGCCTGCTGATCACTATTCAGAAATAAAAGTGGAAGTCAAGGAATTTCTGAGATGTAAGCTTTAAAGCACGAAACATATAGTACTTTTAGATAGCTTTCCTATTGCTATGGTGACCTCTTATGTCATAATAACGAGAGTACCTAAAAAAAAATTGAAATGGCCTTTTTTGTTGTACCGTGACATTGCCGTCATGTGAAAAGTGTTTTAGAGTCAGTCTTGTAAAAAGATAGAAATTGTTGAAAGTGGATGAAGCTACCCTAATAATATGCCTGAATCCCACAATCGCGCTGTTTAACCGTCAATGTCATCAGGAGTTAAAACGAGATACCATGGAAGAGTACTCAAATTCCTGCACATAAAACTTTACGCAAGTGTTCTTCTACAAAAAAGGAGCATTAAAGCTGTGAAGCCTCGATATAATTAAGGACGCTTTCCATTTGACAGACCTGACCGGCCAGACCGGGCATTTGGAAGGACTAACTCTACAACGCTTTCAAATTAACATACTTGGAGCATGATATATACACCTCCAGAAGAATACGAGGGATTATCATGCAAGTGTTCCTTCAAATTGTTGCATTTTCCTTGCAAACTGACGGGTCTGGCCGGCCAGTTCTGACAAAAGGAAAGCGCCCCAAGACTTTAAGGCTACCATTTGATGACTCTTTGTAGAGCTTTAAATTAAAAAGATTAGTGATAACAAAAACAATTGACAGGGAACAAAATCGAAGGGCGGTTTTTTGAAAGAAGTCTTAATATTGAAATAGTCATATCGCGTTTCATTAACCGAGGTTTTTGAGACTGCACTTCGGTTCAAGATTTTGCAGGTGCCATTCCACAAAAAATGCAAATCACATTTTCTTAAACTCAAATCGTAATCTTACACGTTGGCATGAATCCGCTCCACTGTCCGCTGGGCAGACACTTCCTGACAGCTGGTCCAAACATGGTATATCCCGGATGACAGAGATACCTGACAAACTCCCCTGCCCAGTGATTTCTGCTGATAACAACAGCATTTGCTGGACTGCCTGGATCGCCACAGTCGGGTAGAACTAATTGTAGAAATAATTAGACCACACATAAATTAGAATCACGAGGAAGCTAGCAAGAGATTGCTTTACTCACTCCATTAACAAGAAATTAGTAACTAAAATTTTTTGAAACCGTTTCAGTTTATTCGACTTTTTAAAACTTGCCGAACTTTCCACCAACTTAATATGAAGGAAATCACTTCGAAAATAAGAGAGAAAATAAAATTATGCCGTCGTGTGCCCATCTATTTCATTGAAACGGAAATTTCGGGTCATTCCACGTTACAGATATGTAGAGAAAGGGAAAGTAATGTTACAAAAAAAAAAAAAAAAAAAACGCACGCGCAGTGCCATTGCAGTTTTGCTCATTTGTTTCCTGGCGTTTCCACTAACTTCACTGTCTTCCTTATTAGGACCTGGGAGAATGTTTGAGTGGAATATTAACGAGTGAGCTTGACACGAAATTTAAAGGACACGGTACCCCTACAAAGATCCCTTTCACAACTTCATCTTGGAGGCAGTTGTGAAGCAATACTCGCCACAATGACGAATAATAAGATTTTAAAGGTTTTAAGACTACACAGAGGACTTTTGCGAATCCTGTCACAAATGGTTGAACTGGAGTATTCGTGACGTCATTTCCAACAACGAACGCGTGCGTTTTTTTTTTTTTTTTTGTAACATTACTTTCCCTTTCTCTACATATCTGTAACGTGGAATGTAACGTGGAATGACACGTGACCATGTTCAATTGGGTCTAATCATCATTATGCCTCCACTTTATAATACATTTGCAAAGGTATCGTGATAATACTGTTTGGGATTTCTTCTTTCTTAAATCTCCTGAATTATAACGAAAAATATGGGTCAAAGAGAGATGATGGAGGGAATCTGAGGTCTTCCCTATATGGCTACGTCCTTTGCAAGGGGATGGCCGAAAATCTCATTCTACTTCCCAGACTACTCAGAGAAGCGAATTAGGCGACATTTAATTACTTCTACTCTTGATTGGTTCATATGAATGACTCTCCTGGTTGGTTGTCATGATATTTGCAGAAAGCATCAAAACATTTACCTATGGAGAACACTTCATACTAACTTGACATTAGGGAACTTAAGCAACGACGACGGCGACGGCAACAGCAACGAGGACGTCATCTCACAATATGAATTTGCGTTATTGTAATTACTTCGTGACTCTTTCAACCTTTTTAATTCGAAGAGGGTGTGGTAGTTCCTCAAAAATGACATTGGT
>NC_090879.1:23102509-23105009 GCF_036669935.1 Montipora foliosa
TTGGAAGCTTGGTCAAAAATCTTGGAGGAGCTGTTGAAACAAATATATATTTAACTGCTAGCTATAAAGAAGTAACACAATTTGAAACACACACACAAAAAAAATCAAAATGTTTGCTTCGGTTCACTTACCAAACATCGAAACCTCTCCTTGGCGTTGGAAATCAACGATCATTTGTGTGACAAGATTTTGAATGAACGTGACATTTGCATCAGCATTTTTTCCCGGCTTCCCTCGCGGGCCCGCTGCACCAGGGCGGCCCCGTCGACCCCTGGGGCCTCGCTTCCCTGATGGACCTTGGGGACCTGTTGCTCCTTGTTGGCCGCTGGGACCTGGTTGGCCTTGGGGACCTGTAATAATCCCAATTATACTGAAATGGTTAGCTGTACCTTACATCATTATAATCCTAAGTTAGGAAAGCGTGAGTCCTGTGGCAGTTTTACATAACCTACTTCATGTTAGGATGACTCCAACGTGTCCCTCGTTTGACAACCTTTCAACTAGTTTTAAATGCCACGCTATATATATATTTCCACTATTACACGAACCGCTTTCATTTATCAACTGTAGTTTCTCTTCTTCTAAGAAAAACGTAAATTCTGGATAGGAACTCTGAGTCATTATTTTTGTCGCATTTCGCGCGCTAAATCTCTTCTTTATGTCTGATCAAATGTTGACCTGAAAGCCTCGCTTCTGCGCGCTCTGAAACGAACACCACTGAAACGTGGGCTCAACTGCAAAAACAGCTATTAATGATTCAGGGTTATGACGGAAGGTGGAAGTCTAAATGTCAATTTAAAAAGAACTCAGTATATGGAAACGCCGTGATGTAAATAAATATTCGTGGTCTTCTGTCTTCCTAATAAACACGTACCTCTTACAATAGATCAAACGCCGGATTTCTTTCAATTCTCAAGTTTTAACCACTGGATACAAGTTAGAACATTACTATTACAAACTTCTAGCATTTTACAGACCTCTCATGCAAACAAGCTTTCCAGATCCGTTGACAGCGATGTCGGTGACCTTCAGAAAAAAAAAACGTTGTAAAATTACATCAGTCACTTGACTGGCTTGAGGCTTAGTATGTTACAAAAAAAGAACTGTTTCGATTCTGGGTAGAGTATTCTAAACACAAATGAGATTGTGCACCAGCCACGGGGTCGTGGTTTTAGAAACGGTTATAGTCCGAGACGTTTCCTTATTTGAATTAACACTATATACTTTTGACCTTATTCTACGCGTTTTTGCGTTTTTTCATAAAGAGTGAATTAGATAGGAGTGTTGATCTATCACCTTACGGGCTTGCCCTCGCACAGTCACACAAATGGATTTATTTTTAGATACACTTTGCCCGCGAAACAAACAAAGGGCCGCCAATTTTAACCAATCAGAAGAAGAAGAAGAAGAAGCAATGTCACGCGTGACTGCTTCTCCCATGTTTCTTCGGGGATATAACTGATTTTCGCGGGAACAGGCATTCTAAAAATAGACTCATTTGTGACTGTGCTGAGGAGTCCACCCTTGTATCTAATTCACTCTTGATTTCATAGGTAATTATCTAGTGTTACAGCAAGGTCGCGTTATTTTATTATTATTGATTAAATCCAAATTTGAAAACCCGAAAGGTACATATACCCGTACCCACCAAAAACAAAGTACCCACTTGATGTCAATTCCGATAAACAACGAAAAATGCGATCAAGAGCAACTGAACGATGGAACATAAGACATTGTGGCGAAAACCGTGTTTTCCGAGATGATTTCTCGACTCTCAAAAACGCAGAGGGGCTTAAGACACGTCATTGGCTGCCTGGGCAGACAGACTTAGTTTTTCGCTCGTTATGCGAGACCTCGGTTTGTCGGAAATGACCAGCCAAAAGAAATTAAGGTAATCACACGACAATTTCTCAAACCTTTAGATCATTAAGCATTTTTTCCAAGCACTCTTCTTTAATTTGATCTTTTAAGGATCCCGCATCCTTCTTCCCGGCCCGGCGGTATCGTCCACTTCCATATGATGAGGATTGATTGCTTCGGACTGCGGATGTCGATGTAGGCATTTGAATCGATTGCACTTCACTGATGCCGTTACTCGGCCTTAAAGCCGAAATCTCCTTCCGCACCGAAATTAGTTCTTTCTCCAAGAAGTAAACTTTGCTCGTGAGGTCGTTATCCTGGAAATAAACTTTGTACGATAAAACGGTAAAAGTAACGATTGAAAAAATCAGATGAAGCACCACAACCAAAGACAATTGGCTTGATGATTGCACAGAATTTGCCCCCATTCTGTTATCCTCAGTCAAGCTGATATGAGCCGATCAAAAAACGTCAGCCTATTTATAACACTTTGCGATGCAATCCAAGATTGCGACATCCTCTCGTGCTTTCGCTTGTAGGCGAACTATCATAAACTGTTCTGAAAACCAACACCTCAATCACAGAGCTAAATCATAATCATTGTGCCAAATGTCAAAATTTCAGCACGTTTTCACTTCCT
>NC_090879.1:23115009-23155009 GCF_036669935.1 Montipora foliosa
TTGGTTGATTGTCCCATGCCACCCATCGCCCCGTGGGGAGGTTGATTCGGTGGATTAGCCGTGCCAGGGGATACTGTAGACTGTTGAGCGCTTAGTTGCCTTGTTTTAACCTGAGGATCGCCTGTTATTATATCGTGCCCACCACCCCCTCCTCCTTGTGCAGAACCTCCTCCGCCACCCGGAGCTGCTGTCGCCATACTATGACCGCCTCCCCCTGCTTGTGGAGCCATAGTCATCATGCCGTGACCACCTCCGTCGTTATTTGGAGCTGCAGTAGTCATGTTATGTCTGCCCTCTACATCATATGGAGTTGCAGACGTCGTGCCATGGACGTCTCCTCCGTTGCTTGGAGCCACGGTCATCATCACCATTCCATGCCCGTCTTCCCCGTCACCCATCTGACGGATTTTACGCGGCTTGACCATAAAATGTTCTAATGGCTTCGGAGCTGTTTTCTCGTTCTCCTTTAGTAAAGGTCGAATATTGGCCTTCACCGATTCAAGTTCTTCGTGCAGAAGATGTACATCATATACTAGCCAGACAACGGCTGCAAGCAGGGTAACAAAATTTAACAAGGTAAAGATCTGATGTGCATTGAATAGCGAGCCACGGCCGAGTTTATTGCCCGTCATCTTGGCAAGCGATTGCTCGTGTCTTTGAGAGCTTTATCAAAGAGAGGCATTGTCTGCTGAAAATCACTGGTGTTGAGTTACAAAACATTAGATCGTTTTATATCATTTAATATTGATCGATGTCATCAATCAAGTTATAATTATAAATACATGGCTTTTTTTAACGAACCCCAAAAAAAGGGAAACAAGTAATGTTTTGAATCTCGGACACAAATCAACTTCCAGAATTTTTGAATTTAGAAGATGAAATACGCACAGTGCCCCATTCATGAGCGAAATCAGAGCCGAGGCACCCTTTACAAAAATTACATAGCAAACGATTGCACGCTTGGTATCATCCGCTGGCAAAGTAAGCGTGGGTTCAGAAACAATTGCATATGGCGGCGGCAATCGGTAGCAATCGGCAACTCACTGGACATTTAAAATGCAGAATATTAGCGTACATAAGTTTTAAAATATAATGCCTCTCTCAGAGCTAGTAGCCTCTTTAGGGAGCAATCCGTATTTTTCAGCCGGATTTGGACTGGTTGGTGTTGGAGCTGGTTTAGCAGCGTTGAAAAAAGGAAGCCAGTATGCTTATACTGCGTTTCGTCGTTACGCTATCATCACTCTCGAAGTTCCCAGCAAAGACAAGAGTTACCACTGGGTTTTACAGTGGATCACATCTCAGGGGCAGCGAGCCCAGCATCTCAGTGTGGAAACTACGTTTCAACAGCATGAAACTGGGAAAGTGAGGACAAGTTTTGATTTTTCACCCAGTCCTGGTGTACACTTCTTCAAGTACAAAAACAGCTTCGTTAGAGTGGAGAGATCTCGTGAAAAAATGGTTGATCTCACTACTGGAGCTCCTTGGGAAACTGTTACTTTAACTGCTCTTGCTACGAACAAACAACTTTTCTTTGATATTTTAAGGGAAGCAAGACACATGGCTCTCCAGAAACAGGAAGGAAAGACTGTAATGTACATTGCAATGGGAGCAGAATGGAGGCAGTTTGGGTATCCGCGCCGAAAGAGACCTTTAGATTCTGTTATTTTGGATGACGGCATATCAGATGGAATCTTGGCAGACATTAGAGAATTTATTGATTCCCCGAAATGGTACATGGACAGAGGTATCAATTCTGTTTAGTGCACACTGTTTACGAAGGCGCACATTGATTGGTATATTCAGTGGGTGTTATTCTGCTATACAATGTGTCCCACCTTATCAGGGGCACCCGACGAGAATATAGTTCAAAACCACTTAAACATAGCATTGTTAAACGTATTTTAGTATTTAAATGGTAGATACAGGCATATTTTTATCCCCTGAAGATTTTTCATCTGTTCGGATTTCCTAGCTGAAAGTCTGGTGGTCCGAAAATTATAGGGATCAAAACTTACCTTTTCGAAAATTTCAGCCAGAAAAAAGGCTCCCGAAAATTCTAGGTGACCTCTTTAGGGTACAAATCCATTTAAAATGGGCAATTATACCATTTCTCAGATGTTCAAAAATCTTAGGAGAGGCAGGCAAGCAAGAAATTTAACAACAAATGTTCCGAAAATTATAGATTTCAAATCGTCTTCCGAACAGATCTTTTCCAAAAATTGACGTTGGGTGCCCGTGACCTTATTATATTGCCAATAAATATAAAGAATATCTCATTAAACTCTTTTCCTTAGTTGGGGCTGTCAGCTTTTTCCACTTAATTTGTTCAAATTGGCTCACACATATTCATACGACAGTATGAAATGTTCTGGGGTGGCTCAGTGGTTATAGCGTGCATGGCAGGCATTCGAAGGGGAAGGGAAAGGGAGAACCAGCAGGAGAAAGAGGAGGTTCTTTCCCTTCCCCTGCGAACGCCTGTCACATGGGCTACAGTGGTTAAGAATAGAATTTTTGTTTTCAATGATGATGATGATGATGACGGGAAATGAGAACGACATGTTTAATGGGAAAGCTGAAACAATATGCTCAGCTTTAGAAATTAAAGTCAATGTTGGTGTTTTTGAGGACACGTAAAAAGTATTATAACTAAGCTGAAAGGCAATACAACCTCAACCCAACCCATGTGGATGCATTGCAAGCCTGTCCATTTGTTCCGGTAACAGTGTGGCATATTGTATGAATCTTAGAAATGATTTCATTTGATTTGTATAACCACACCAAGGGTGTCCCATTTTACATCTGGTTTCCAGGGAATCCCAGTCTAACTGTGTGATTATTCAAACCTCTTTTTCTTCTAGGCATCCCTTACAGGAGGGGTTACTTACTCTATGGCCCTCCAGGATGTGGAAAAAGTAGCTTCATGTATGTACATCCTCCTTTGCCTTCACAATTATTTGAGAACCATGTTGGGTATATACACCTTATTTGCTGGCATCTTGTGCAGATGTTGCATGAGTTGTGGCAGTAGCTTGTATATTTTTCCGCAAGATTTAAAGCTCTGCACCATGTTGAATGTGTCACCAATCCTGGCTTCTAAACTACGTGTAATATGGTTCCAGAATAGATTTGCTGAGCTTTTGGTGAGGGTAGCAATAAGCAAAATGTCTGCGAGAATTAATTAACAATAAATGTTATGCCAAATAACTGGAGTTACCATTCCACCTCGCTTTTTTGACTTTTGGTTTCTTGGCACTAATAAGAATATTGAAATCAAAATATGTTGGGTATATACACCTTATTTGCTGGCATCTTGTGCAGATGTTGCATGAGTTGTGGCAGTAGCTTGTATATTTTTCCGCAAGATTTAAAGCTCTGCACCATGTTGAATGTGTCACCAATCCTGGCTTCTAAACTACGTGTAATATGGTTCCAGAATAGATTTGCTGAGCTTTTGGTGAGGGTAGCAATAAGCAAAATGTCTGCGAGAATTAATTAACAATAAATGTTATGCCAAATAACTGGAGTTACCATTCCACCTCGCTTTTTTGACTTTTGGTTTCTTGGCACTAATAAGAATATTGAAATCAAAATGCACCCTACATGGACATATACTATTGGATAAAATGTCTCGTCCTGTTAACCTTCATTTGACAAGTGAACAAAATACAAAAGTATTATACTCAATGTAGTAATATAATACAGAAAAGTAGATACTGGTAATGGGTATGTACATGTATACAGTGCTTAACATTGTACAAGGTTGAATGACATTCAACCTCCTTCGTAAAAAGACCTATTTTTACCTCTTTCTTATCTTTTTTTTTTCTTATAGCCAAGCACTTGCCGGTGAACTTGATTATAGCATATGTGTAATGAATCTGAGTGATCGCAGTTTGTCAGACGATAGACTCAATCATCTTATGAGTGTGGCTCCACAACAGAGTATAATTCTCTTAGAAGATATTGATGCTGCATTTGTTAAGAGAACAGAAGAAAAGGAAGAAGGGAGAACAAACGGATACACAAATAGGGTCGGTAAATAAATGTGTTAAGTAAGCAAAACCCGCCAAGTTTAACGTCACCAAGAACATGCTGAAGTCTGTTGCCATGCAGCTGACCTGGTCTCATCTTATGATAATGTTAATAATTATCATCATAATAATATTGAGTGTGATGGTAATAATAATAATAATAATAATAATAATAATAATAATAATAATAATAATAATAATAATAATAATAATAAATAGGAATTGGCATGATACCTTCACTATTGCTTCGAATAGGAGCAATCTAACAATTGAATATGTTATTAGATAATCCAACCAGAGCAAAAGAGACTCCTGCATGTTAGAATAGGGTTGGTCAGTAAAAAAAAAGGAGTTTCAATCCATAAACTCCTTCCTTGCCCAGTTGGACATGTTTTGATTATTCTTATTTATAAATAATTATTAATTAGTATCATTAGTAAGGCCGCTGACCTCTTGCCAAGAATCATCATATAGATGAAGGGCAATTATTTGAAAAATAGAAAATAAATAAGTGAATAAAATTTTACTAACCAATCCTATTCCAATATGCAGGAGTCTCTTTTGCTCTTGTTGGATTATCGAACAACATATTCCATTGTTAGATTGCTCCTAATGAATTCGAAGCATGTTTAGCCCATTTACTGTGGTTTTAGTTATGTTTGATCACCCATAATCATAGTACTGTTGTAATAATGAGGTTTATTTAAGTGTCAATTTCCTTATCGCTGGAGCGTTAATTGGGAACACTGTACAGCGAAATCAAATCAAATCAAATGTTGGCTTTTGAGGAGAGGGGAAAATCGGAGCAGTACCCGGAGAAAAACCTCTTGGAGCAGAGTAGAGACCCACATGCAAATATGACTCCGACTCTGGAAATCGAAGCCAGGCCACATTGGTGGGAGGCGAGTGTTCTAACCTCTGTGTCAACACTGAAGAACATACTGAACTTTGTTTTGCAGCAATTATTGATTTGCGGTCTGGTGCATGTCTGGTCACTGCGTTCCATGGTCAGGTCGTGATAAGTTACGGTCAGATCATTTCTCTTCTAAAATTGCCAGTGACTAGCATCAATATGAAAACTAAACATATGGCAAATGCCGAAGACTTTGCTTCGGCTTATATTATCCGATAACTCGATAGCGCCACAGGCCCTCGAACATGGCCTGTTAACGCCATTTTACGTTTTTGTTTTTTAACTCAGGTGACATTTAGTGGTCTCTTAAACACGCTAGATGGCGTGGCATCATCAGAAGAGCGCCTCGTTTTCATGACAACCAATCACCTTACAAGACTAGACCCAGCTCTGATTCGACCCGGCAGAGTTGACGTCAAACAGGAAATTGGCCTTGCCTCCTGGAGCCAGCTGCTCAAAATGTACAAGCGTTTTTATCCCGAACAGACCTCCGCTCGGGCAGAAGAGTTCGCGGACAAGGTGATAGAGCTTGGACAGAGAAAAAGTATCGCTCAAATACAGGGACATTTTATGCTCTTTAAAAACAATCCGTTGGGTGCCATAGAAAATATTGATCGACTAAGACATTAGCTTAACCAAAAGGAATGAGCATGAAAAATGGTTCTCGTTGTTGTGCTTCTAACAATGGGCAAAGCCTCGAGTTTTTAAAGTGCCCCTGTGACCAAAAATCATTTCATATTTTTCTTTGGATTTCAAAACTATGTTAACAAAACACTAAGTGACCCACGTTTTAAGCCTTGATTTCAAAAAGACACCTCTTTATTTGAACTGGAATTTTCCTATTTAATGGTCCGCCATCAGGTGTTAAGCAAACACACTTTCAAAATCTGAAGGAAAAAAGGAAGTGGTTTTTTTGATCACCGGGGCCCTTTAAGTGCTTCCGGAATCTAGTGATAAAAAGCAGCAGGAGTAATAACGATAAAATATAGAATGTTTCAATCGAAAAATGTCGTCATTTGGCCAAAAGAGTCGAGTTTCGTATTGTAACATAGCAACGGTAGCAGCTATTCGAGTTAGCCAATTAATCGATCAGATATTTTTGGCCAACAAGCCCGCGTTTCAGCCAGAGACCTTTTTGAGCCGCATTGTTTTCAAATAGGGCAAGCAATGGAATCCTGATACTTAAAAACTAGTAATGATCAGAGATTAGGGAGGTGCGTTCGATAATTAAAGGCCGTCTGAGTGCCGGTTGAAGTGATCTTTGGATCGAAATCTCGTGGTTCATCGCCGTGGTACGACGCTCTGGCAACGCGCCCGTGCTACTGCCTCCACTTTTGTTGTCCTGCTTTTCAAGCATTTTGTTGGCGCATGCTCAAGTTCCCTGGAGCTCTAACACCTACCATATGTGATACTATAATCGAATTTTATCAAAACATTGATCCCCATGTTGTGTGATGGAAGTACCAGTTGCATGAAACAAAGAAATCACTTTCACAAACATTCCAATAGCCCGATTTCGATATATTAAAATTCAGTCCTAAACAAAAGGCATCAACTCGAAGCTCTGGGGAATAAACTCATACAAATCCTTACATTTATTTTCCAGAGCCTCGAGATGATGCCTTTGTTTAGGACTGAATTTTATTATATGGAAATTGGTCTATTCGAATGAAATGTTTTTATGGCAAATGGTGCAGCTTTTTCTGGTTTGTCGCTCCAGGTCAGTCAGGTTTTTGCGTTCCGCTCCCGAATAAGAAACTGGACCCAACGGAGAGTGGACCAATACAAAGGAATTTTCTGGTTACGTATGACTCGAACGTCGGGTCATACTCTCGAGGCAAACCGAATACTATGAAATTTTTGGTCCGAAAATTCTCTGTTCCAGTTGATTGTTTTATTTTTTTCAATCAAATGTAAACACACTTGCGCTTTTTAGTTCTTTGGCGTTGAACTTGTCGCGATCAGGGACTGGGCTTGCCTCAAAATCATCAATCATTGTCCATCAATGCTCCGTGGTTTTAAGGTTTCCAGCCTTTTTAACTGTGTCTTATACTGAACCTGTTTTTGTGATCCATTTTGTACCATTTGTAGCATGGTAACCGTTACACAAATGACTTGAAAACGCAAGAATGTTGTTTAGTGGTGTGGCACTCCGATAGAAGCCTATAAATCATCCTTGATAAGAGACTTGTCAAATACCCTGCAGTTAAATTTCATGAACATTGTCGGCCAGTTGGACGCAATCACAGACCAATTATGTTGGCTGTTGTTGGACTGAAAGTGCTTTCCGATATAATCCCATAAATCACACTTGATAAGCGTTTTGACAAATACACTGGAGTTAAATTTCATGGACATTATCGGCCAGTTGGACGTAATTCCAGACCAATTAGGTTGGCTGCTGTTAGACTGAGCAGGCTAACGAAACCGACCGTATTGCCACTTCTTCGTTCAAGCATCTGTTTTGACTCTCTAAACCGTAAACCTTTATTACACCGGTTGATATTTGCATAGTTCACAGAAAGTAAAATATCTGTAAAAACCCCTTACCAATAGCACTGCTTCAGGGGGCGCCACACCTTGGCTCAAAGGGAATCCCTAAGCGTGTCAATGAGGACAAGAAAATTATGGGGCTTGTGGCTGGAGGATTGTCTGAAATAACGTTTTGAGGCTGTGTGTGAATCACTCTAACCATGCACTGGCTGATTGCCGGCGCCACAACGCTTCAACGCGCAATACTGTTGAAATTCTCTTTAGAGGAGTAATACACTTTACACACCCACGTTTAGGAAAGGTCCTCACTTCAATCGTTTTTTCGACATTTTCTTTGTATTTTCTTCCAGATTGCTACACGATCTTTAATGGTCCTTTCTATATAACGGACCCTTTATTTCCAAGTGATCGTCTGCATACTCAGTTAGATTACGTCTTTGATAACATTTTGAGTAATGCATAATATACTTGTTCAGTATGATAACCTCCAGCTGCTTCCGTGACCAAGAACGAATATTAGGTATATTAACCTCTGGCACCTACTCATTACTCGATTTGAGTTTTTATCATTCCCCGGGGGCAAATCAGTTTTAAACCTCTAAAAATTGTTTGCATTTCACCCGGGTTTTCTCTATTGCTGCTTTTATTCAAAGATGATATATGAAAACGAAATTTTGTACTGACTCAAAGCTACCTATGTCCAGCATTTCAAGGGATCCAAAAGAATCAAATAACAAAAATATAAATTAAATATAGGCAATTGAAAATCACACTTAATATATTCATATTAGAGCACGTATGTATGCGCCTACATTTTTCAACCAAATTTGTTTTCATTTGATTGGTTAATTTACACGGTCGCCATACTGATAGTAACACAAAAGGCAACTGTTGGGAGCTCGACTACATGAAAAGAAAACAGATACTAAGAGACGTAAACGAGCTCAGTTAAACGGCACAGACACAGAGAGCGTCTTCAACTTTGTTAATTGTGCTGTTAAGAAGGTGGGAGACAGTAGAAAAGAAGACAACATCGTACTTCATTCTTTTAGCTGGCTCAAAAGTTAGAAATATTTATTGTTAGCTGAATCTTAATATTTGTTGAATACTCAAGGAAATTTGATATCCAAGTCTTAGAGCGAATGGAGTTCCTTGCTTCAAAGTTAGCTGATAATAACTTCCAAGTGAATAATTCTACTGATGACTAAGATTAGAAGGGAATGTCACACGTGCGGGACACTGAAACATTTCGTTTAGAAGAATCTAAAGTTCTGCAAGTATTTCTTTTGTTTCCCTTGTTCACAATGGGATGGTACTCGATTGTGAGTTGTTTTGTCTTGGATATCACGTCGATAATTAAGTTTTGTACTCACGATGCAACAACTATATAGCAAGTTAATTTGATCTCATTACAGCTCAGTTGAAAATAGTAAAATTCTACTATGACGACTAAATGTATGTTCAGTTAAAGCTAAACAATAGTATCTATGCTAAAAACAACTTGAATAACCTTTCTGGGATCTTCTAGCGTCACGTTTATGGCTTTCGACTTTCAAGACTCGATGTATTGTTTTATATAACAAATCTCTCTCAACAGGCGTTAGTTGAACTGTCATTCTGAAAAACACAAGAATGCGGGAAGGAAGGTATTTATTGATAAAAGCATTTAAAGTTGCTCTGTCAATTTCATTTCAACCAAATCAAGGGAAATGTAAATTAAAAATTGATGGAAGCTTTGAAGAAACCAGTAAATACATAGGAGGCAGGGATGGGTAAAATTGAAAAAGATTAAAATGGATTTCGATTGGGTGTTTTGAAAACTGTTCAGCCCAGCAGTGTTTCAAAGTTTATCTCTGTTGTTTGCAGTTTAAGTTATGTATGGTCGACAGATACTCTGTTGTCACGAACTTTTGATTTTTGTTGCTTAAAAGTAATCTCTAGGTTTACATTAAGTTGCGTAGCGCGAAGTTGGACGGAGTAATTGGTAAAACCACACGAAAACTGTCTGCCGTTACAAAGTCTCTATGAGCGCCAAAAAAAAAAAAAAAACGAGAAACAAAAAACAAAAACATTAACATCGATCAAGACTTCTCTTTGCAGCCGGCGGTTCCATTTTCCCGATGTTGTCTAGACATCCAGTAGTCATTTACATCGTTGTGAGATTAGACTCTCTCTATGGTTTATATGCAGTGGCGGATCCAGACCTTGAGCTAAGGGCGGGGCCCGGTTTTTATGAGTCTGTGAACCCAAAAAAAAAAATTAGCCTCAATTTTTACTTTTTTTTTTTTGCCAAAATAACCACATTTACATTTCTAAGTTTCTTTTCTCCATTAGAGATGATTAGTATAAAAAATCTGGGAGACACAATTGTCCTGGAACGCGAATTGGTCTCTTCCGGTTGCCGTCCGCGTCTCAAAAACGCCCGTGCTTAAGCTCTCTAATAATAGAGTCCAATTCCCAAAAGGCTTTTCACATTTCCGCTGTGACGTCATGTGCAATCAAAGAATTGTAATAGCGAAAAATTAGTTTCGCTATTTTTATTTCTGATTGGCTTAGAATGTGCGGGAAACTTTGAAGGGAATCACAAGGTGTATAAATAAAAGCTAAGAGAATCAAGAAACTCATTTTGACGCTTTATTAAATACCGTTTTTTTCAAAAAACAGGTTTCGTCCATGCTTACTTCTCATGCTTATCTCGTATTCACTGAGTCACGCATCGCACTTTGGGAATTCGTTCAAGCGTCAAATCCTAGCCTCAGTAATCAATGGGCACTGCGATGATGCTCCATTTCGAATTCAGTTGAATTGTTTCTTGCAACAGTACCGCACGTTCGATGGCACGTGCAACAACTTGTGTAATGTGACTTTGGGCAGTGCCCGGACCCCTTTCCGGCGTCTGCTGCCACCAGCCTACCAGAACGGCGAATACGCTCCACGAAGTCTAGGATCCAATGATCAACCGCTTCCAAACGCGCGAAAAGTCAGCAAGACCGTGTTCGTGAGCTCGCCTGCTAACGAGGATAACGCGAAGCCAAACTTCACGCACATGACTATGACGTGGGGCCAGTTTATGGGTCACGACTTTGTCTTAACTCAGACTAACAAGTCTGCGCAATGTGGAAACAACAGCCAACCTTGCAAAGGCCCTAGGGAGGGATGCAGTGGTATTGATATACTACCTGGGAATGAACTGGACGCAAACCGAACAGCAGTGTGTATACCATTAACGAGATCGGCCATTCAAAATGGAGAACAGGTAATTAACGACGGAGTTGCTCAAGAAACTGTAGTGTGTCGCATCAACTGAATTGTATCAACCAATAGAGGATGAGGTAAGAGAACGGATCCCCCATATACATGGACCTCTTCCAACGATGGTTCAGCTACGCAGCTATTTTTAGAAAGGCACCTGATTGGCCATTTGTCATGACGTAATGAAATTTTAAATATACTCGGCATTGGGAACGAGAACCTAAAATAGCTTTGCGAAACTAAAAATAGATTTTGAAAAACTACGATGGGGCATGGGGATCCGTTTTCTTACGTCATCTTAGCTTGTATCAACTTAATGAATAAAAATAAACGATGAAATGATTTATGAAAAGAATCACATATTGAACTGCGGATATGAAATCAAGTAAAGCTCTTATCCTCGCAGTTATGAACGCAATTTAGGCAATTGCATAGAGCATCGCAATGGTGTCGCGAGGTCACTGGTTCAAACCCCGTCGAAGTACTGAATTTTTCAGGCTTCTCTATGCAATTGCCAAAATTGCTTTCATAACTGGGAGGATCATAGCTTTACTTGATGAATAAAAATAGCTGACCAACCCAGGTACATTAGAAAGCTGAGGCAATGCGCGATTTTCCAGCTCTTTAACCTCCTTACGGATGCCAATTTACTTTAATCAAACCCTTGTTGCTTGAACCGGAAATACAAAATTTTATCAGTTTTCTTTGTTGCATATCTTTCAATTTATTGTTTAATTTTTAGATAAATAGAGTGTCCAGTTTTATTGACGCATCACACATTTACGGGGCTGATTACGAAGAATCGGAACTCCTTCGTGACCGAACGGCTAACCTCGGATTACTTCGAGTCGCCCCATTCCCTGGGATCTCGTCCAAACTTCCTATCCTTCCAAAGGCGAAAAAGGGAATATTCTGCAGGTCTGTGAAACCCTCCACGCATCCTTGCTTTCACGCTGGCGACTACGAACGAGCCAACGAGAATCCAAGTAGGTCTGAATTCCTGAGTGAGTACGTCTGGTTTGAAACGTTTGCAATTAAAATAAACTATAATTTAACGCAAATGAGTTCTAATTCCCCCAATTCGAGCCATTTAGGGGTGAATAAAGTGCCAATTATCTTCCTTTGCTACCCTCACCGCAGTATGGTGGAAAAACTGACAGGAATGTACTAAGTCATAGCTTAAAACTAACCTGGGGCCCGTTTCTCGAAACTCCCGGAAACTTTTCGGGCCCGAAAAGTCATTTGTGAAACTGCCAACAGCTTGTTTTAGAAAGGCGATCTTTTAACACTTTTTAAAAGTAACAAAAAGAAAAAATTACTGTGAAGTTTGACAACTTAAATTATCATCGCTCTTGAGATACAATAGGGAATTGTGACACCCGAAAATGGCTCATAAAGTTTCGGGACTTTCGAGAAACGAGCCCCTGCTCGCGCTAATGCGTACGGCCCTCATACAGGGATTTTCCCAATAGTTTTACAATGAAAGCGCGCGGGGGGCCGTACGGGTGAAAGCGGCCCTACGCCTAGCTTGTGTACGTGATAAATGATAAAGAGCAATTCCCGGATGACAGGAATGCCCCACTTACAACCTGGGAGGCATGTCATACTCAGCATAAATTCATTCTGGGAAACAAAGTCATTTTTAGCTTTCTAAATTCTCTTTCAACAACAGCACTTATGGCTATGCACACGATTTGGGTCCGTGAACACAATCGAATCGCCAGTTACCTTCATATTCTCAATCCCGCGTGGGAAGATGAAAGATTGTTTCAGGAGACCCGAAAAATCATCATTGCCCAGATTCAACATATCACTTACAATGAGTGGATTCCTGTGCTTTTCAATGAACGCCTGGTAAGCCTGTTCATTCTTTCAAGATTTATTTTTGAAATTGAATATTTGTTTTTGACAGTGACAGTCTTGATCGAAATTCTCATAAACCACCTTTACCTGATTCAATTCTTGTTCTCTTTTTTTTTCTAACCTATAGCTGAGTTGACAGCGAAGCTAACTTTGCTCATTCACGGTATTTCACAAATCTATAGAGATATCAAAGGCCAAAAAAATGAATACGAACTGCACAAAGTCATCTGCACGGCCATGACACAACCCCTTTAAAAAATCTGTGCTTCCGATAAAGCTGTCGACGATTTGATAGAACGGTCCCCTAGGAATCTGATGTCCAAATACGAATTGTGGCAATTTGAGTCATCTTCATAATTATTTCCACTCGAAGCTAACGCGGATTCAATTTTACCTTTTCTCCTTTCAGCGAAAGAATGCAAACATTTCTCTGGAACCAGCGGGGAAATTTTTTAACGGTTATGATGCGTCAGTGAATCCAACAGTCATTAACAGCTTTGTTTCTGCTGCCCTACGGATGGGTCACTCAATGATAAGAGAAAAGTTTTCCCAAACCACCGATCAATTCATACAGCGCCGATTCATTGCAATGAGCGACGCATTCTTCGACCCGAGCTCTCTGTTTTCTTCGAGTGGCGATGGCATTAGCGAGATACTGCTAGGACTTGCTTCTGAAGTGTCTCAGGGAATAGACCGGTAAATGTTAGTTATTCCAGCGATCCGTTTATCGTTATTATAGCAATCCGTTCGATACGCTCACTCGTGAGATATTGTTCTTGGCCCTCAAGCATGAACTTCATATCTCCGAGCTAACGCCTAGTTTACTTTTAATTCAAAAAAGGGGGGAAGATGGCGTAAAAAAAAGTTGGGAAAAAAGGCGGGAATCGTGACGTCGTTGTTCAATATGACTATTCGACGTATTACATATGAAAAATACACCACCGCGCGGTTCCCGGATGTAGTGGGCGTATTGATTCTAAGAGTGGTTTAGTTCTAGTTCCCAGTAAAACACTTCTGTCCATATGAAGTTCACAAGAAGCTAAATTGTGTCTCTGAACTGGCTTGATATCTCAGTGTAGCTAGGAGGCAAGCAATCAGGCCCCAGTAGTTCAAACGATGGATAGCGCTATCCGCCGGATAAATCACTATCCAATGGATAGCGCAATTGATTTCGCTTTTACTTATCCGGCGGATAGCGCTATCCATCGTTTGAACTACTGGGGCCAGGAGCTTAAGTCAACTTAGGCCTTGAAGTTTTAGACTAAAACAAGACGAACCTTTGACTATTTCAAGATATTAGATAGACAGGAATCTTTCAGCTTTGGTATTATCTTTTATTGCTCTTTGCACGACTAGACACTTAAACAAAGTTCATTTCCTTTCCTTTCTCTCCAGATTATTTGCCTCTTCTGTTCAAGATCATCTTATCAGAGCTGGACCAACTAGTCATGGAATCATCGGTGACTTACCTGCTCTGAACATACAGCGCGGACGAGAGCGTGGTTTACCGCCATACAACCTGTTTCGAGACGCCAGCGGCTTAGGCTTAGCAGCCTCCATTGACGATCTCACTAATATCGACCCAGCGCAGCGAGAAAGGCTTCGAGGAGCCTACAATGACAGTGTCGACGATATCGACTTGTACGTGGGTGGAATGAGCGAGAAGCCTCTTCCAGGAAGCATTATGGGGCATACCTTCACTTATATTCTCACTCAGGGGTTCAAAGACTTTCGCGTAGGAGATCGCTTTTGGTATGAGAGAAACGATTCACACATTGGGTTCACCATGGGGCAATTGACTGCAATACGGAATGCATCACTGGCAAGAGTGTTGTGCGATAATTCTGAGGCAATCAAACAAATTTCGCGTAACGTCTTCCTTGAAATGAGTGCCGTCAATTTTCCCACAGACTGTGCAAACATTGACGTTGTAGACTTAAATGAGTGGAAAGAGTGGGCGTGAAATATTTGCCAACTACTTATCCCACAACTCTTATCATTCAGTAAAATAATATACATGCAGAAAATTTGATAAGACTGAGCTCTTTTTATACAACGTGTGCACGATCTACTATTGACTATGCAAATACTTTGCCGCAGTGTCTAATTTAAAACGAGATCGTGCGTTTCGAAAAGAGGGCGCTATCGATTATTATGCCCGGCTCGAGTTACGGTGATACTTGCAAATTTTTGGGCATAACACCTATGGTAGTCCACAATCGCCAATTGGGCAACACATTTTTCAACACCATAACTTCCGACAAAAATCATAAGCTCTTCAATTTATTGCCGCCTCGAAAGGATCCTACGGCATCGCCGCCATGTTGGTGGACGAAAACAGAAGAGATTAGTTGCAAACCATCCATAGTCTGAGAAACAATCGCTCCTATAACATTCCACATGTTTGTACCAATAGAGCGAAGAACTCATTTAGGCTTGCAATGGCAAGACAAGTGCCACCTTTTAATTAAGAACATAGACCCTATTTTTAAAACAAATTGTAAATATTTTGATATATATATTTTTAATTCTGTTATATTGTAAGTTATTAATTCGATTTGCAATATTTTATATTATTTTAATGTAGCTTTTTCAAGAAATTTGTAATTGCATAATTCAGCCTTTAAGCTTCGAAGCAATTTGTAATAAACTATCTATTTAATTTAAAGGAAAAATTTTGAGAAGTCAAAATATAGTCCTAAAAAATCAGAAGTTTAAAATATTAAAATTACTGTCTTTCTCCATTTCCATTTTCCAAAACGGGTTTAAAACTAAAATTCTCCAAAATTGCGATAAAAGCAAAAAGACTAAGAACCTTTGACTTGCAGGTCTTGGATTCACCCTTGAGCGGCTCTTGGTTTCAAGAGCTCTATGTTAAGAATAGACCTTCAAGAACTCATTGATAATTTTATGAGCCTAACAGCAAATCAAAACACTCGCGTGCATGAGCTTTAAACCCGACACCTGTCATTACAATTCTTTATTTAAAGAATAGAAACTAGAAGTTGCAATTGGCAACTGAAATGCTGTGAGTACATTCTGGAAAAACAGACATGTGATGGTGTTGGATACGATAACGTCCACCATGGCTAGGGAAACAGTAACGAGGCCATTTTGCACCATTGTCTGGACTCCAGAGGGACACGCTTTTTGTGTGATGTTTTTAAAGCCTTAACTTTCTATAAACTCGCAGGTCGTGTTTTCAGATTGGGTCAAAAACTACTCTGCTTCCGGCCTCGTAGTCTTATAAATCCGCTAAAACGACACGCCTGCTTATTTATTAAACGGTACAAAAAAACTTGTAACACTATATCAGTGGAGTGTCTTAGACTTACGCACGAGACACAGGCCCGGAACTTTTACAAGTACTATAAATTCTGGAAGTGACTTGGTATTTTTGAAGAAGACTGTTCAGTCCAATACAGCATCACTATAACCAAAGGTTAAGTACGGTGACATTGCAACTGTGGCTCTGCGTGAGGCATGAATTCTTTGAGTGGAAAAGAAGGACTCAAAGATACTAGCGGTTACAGAAAGCTGTTACATATAAAGCGAATGTCTAACGGACGATTTATTTGAGTAGGAATCAAAAGGGGGGTTGATCTTAGTCCCGTTAAATAAGAGGAAATACATAATGAATGGAAAGACAAAAATCAGAAAAGGAAGTTACACATTTTATTCATCATAAAGTTTTTGCTTATCTCCGAAAGCTACCACACTTTGATAACCGTATATAATCATGGTTTGAAAGGTGGTTCAATTTTTTTTTTGGAACTCAAACGTCATTCAGCAGCAACTGAATATGATTTTTCATCTAGTACTTAAACACGGAATGCCGGAATGATGGAATGCCGGAACGGTGGAATGCCGGAACGGTGGAACGGTGGAATACTTAAACACGGAACGCCGGAATACTTAAACACGGAACAGTTGTGAAAATTTTGACAATTGGATCACGTGGTTTCTCCCCCACAAGTGTTCGGGGCAAAAACGAAAGTACAAAGCAATGGTGAAATATGAACCCTTTTATTGTCGTAAAAAAGGTTGCTGTTATTCAACGTGGTGAAGTACAAGAATAATAAAGTATTCTCTTGTCTCACGATGTGGTCACTTGTGATGTAGATCGCGACGTTTCGACTGCATACTGCTAATCTTCATCAGGCGATGATTTCGACTGGTTACGCGTCACCTTTTAAACAGGATGCTCCGCTGTGATTGGTTGGTTTTCAGCAGCTGTGATTAGGATCTGAGAACCTAGGATCTGGAAACGCTACGTTGACGACACTTTCACCATCCTGGATCGCGGAAACGTTGATAGCTTCTTACAGCATCTGAACAACCAGCAACCTTCCATTCGCTTCACCATGGAGACAGAGAACGACTACCGTAAGAGAACCGGACGGCCCACGATCGAGTACAAGTCTACTGCGGTTTTACCCTATGTCAAAGGCCTATCCGAACAGCTTCGCCGCTGCCTTCAGCAACAAGGCATACGCGCTGTTTTCAAGTCGGAGACTACATTAAGATCACATCTAGTACGACCGAAAGACGCTGTCGAGCGGACTAAACAAGATGGCGTGGTTTATAGGATTCCCTGTGAATGCGGTAAAGTCTACATCGGCGATACTGGAAGATCTCAAGATAGAATGAAAGAACATGAGCGAGACATCCGACTTTCCCGTACCTAGACCTCCGCCGTTTCAGAACACACTAACAACACCGAACACAACCCGCTTTGGAACGAAGTAAAGTTTATTGATCGTGACCCTCATTGGTACACACGCAGGGTCAAAGAGGCGATTCACATAAGACCTCACCCTACGACAGAGGACCGCCGAAGAAACAACACGCCGAAGTAGCTAGGATCGAAACGCACCAATCACAGCTGCTGAAAACCAACCAATCACAGCGGAGCATCCTGTTTAAAAGGTGACGCGTGACCAGTCGACATCATCGCCTGATGAAGATTAGCAGTATGCAGTCGAAACGTCGCGATTTTTCGGTTTTTCGGTTTTGAATTGTTAGAAAAATCAGTATCACAGGCTCGACAGACTCAATCCGAAAACCCCGACGCAAACCAGAATATCGAGACACTGCATGTCAACAATAGCAGCGTGTATCTTAACCAGCAAATCAGTTCACACGCATTAGCCTACAATGGTGCACTTTCGAAAAATACCGCAATACTACTCTTTAATTGTTCTGTGAATAAGCATGGTTTCCAGTTTCTCTTGGGACTTACAAATCATATCTAAATCAGTCTAAGATAAGAGAATCTAAAATATCCAAATTGTAAAATAGTTTAAAAAAGAACTCTAAAAATGTAAGAGAAGACGAGTCGCCGCCGTGCCGGTTGGCGCCAGCTCCGTGGATCCGCAATCACACGAAATCTGCTCAGTCAAAGGATCTAACTATTACCAAGAAATGATATAACTTTGTGCTGTTCTTATCGTTCTGTTTATATTGAATAATGCCAGGTAATGTTGTTACAGTGGACGCCTGGTATAATCGCTATTGTTAACTTACTGATGTACATTAGGTACTATTTGTTTACAACTTTAAAAAGTTCCATATCGGGTTCAGCTGTTAGTGAAAGCTTTTTCTAGATAACTGAATTGCAAATATGGTTAATTTACTAACTTGGGTTATTCCACCAAGAGCAAAAAGCGTCGAAACTGGCTAAAACTACCCGCTTGTTAACAGAGATTTCAGCGTAAAATCAGGATATCATGTCACTTGCCTCGATGATCCTCGATATTGTGACCCAGCTGGTTTCGTCATGTCAAATTCTTCGCGAAATCTCGTTCCGGTCCAATATGGGATCAGCAATTAAAAGAATTTTTTCATGAATTTTACGCACGAATGATCATAACTTGTTCGTAGCTGTTCCCATACTGACATCCTAGTAAATGTGAACCTTATTGGCATTTAAAAATTTCCTTTTTTTTAATTTCAGTGTAGCGAATGTTACAACAATGTTGGTATTGAGTGCAAAGCTCCATACAACAAAAACAGTCTCGATGAGGCACGCAAGGCGTGCATGTTATACTTGCGCAACTTATGTCAGTCTTCAGCAATTGTGTAACTCCATTCCTGTTCGAACTTAATTAATAGATATTACTTATCACTTGGTATACTGTCTCAGATCAACGAAACTTGTCTTATAGGTTTCTTCAGGAGGCGACTTTCGATGCATTACTTATTTTGAGGTAAAAAATTATTTCCTATAGTTTTATTGTCAAAAAACCTGTTTTTGTCATATGATCACAAGAAAGTGATGAAAATAAAATAAATTCAACTGAAACGGTATCCCTGAAAATCAGTTCGGACAGGTTGTGTGAAACAAACGGTAAACAAACAAATAGCAAAGAAAGAATTAACTTCTTAAAAATAAACGATTCTGTCCAAGAATATTTGTTACCAGGAACCCATGGGTCATGTGTCATGGGTTCCTGTTGTTACCTTACGATTCTCAGTTAGGCAATCGCAAATCGTTAGGATTTTAACAGCGAAAAGCCACCTTAACGAACTCGTTAAAATAGAAAGAACAATAACAACAACAACAACAACAAAACTGAATAGTTTTAAAATGTATATTCAGCAGCTTGAAAATTCAAAACTTGAAATGACCTGCAGCTTGAAAATCCAAACATCAAAATAATCAATAGTTAAAAAAGCCAGTTCCTTTTACATAAAGAGTTCTCTAAGTCCGCCACGAATGCCCTTCATTTAAACAAAATATAGAATAAACTCTTAAAATTTCCAGATGTAAAAATAAAGTCCGGCTCATTTTGTAACTCTTCCAAGTTTTTGAGTGTTTCTTGACTGTTATTTTCGTTCACGAATCACTTAAAAATCTAGAAAACTTCTCAGTCACTTAAAAGGGATGCTAGTCATGCTTTGACGCCAAACCTGTGATATTGGCACAGATGCTTTGTATCTTCAATAGTCAAACCTTACTCTGCAGTTTAATAATCGATAGCTCTTTATTGGTACAGTTCGCGATTCATGACTGCATTAAAAATGCGGGTTGCGTTTTTTCTTGTAAAGTCAGGTTGCCAAGTGATCCAGCATGATACAATAAAACAGTTTAATTGTACCATTTGACTTAAGCAATCATCATATAACTGAGTTATCCACTCCCTCGTCCAATATATGAGTACTTCCCAATCGATCACTTTTTATTGGCTTGAGTCGCATGCGATTTCAAAACTCGTCGATAGTTTCATGCATGACGGGGCATAACTGCCATGGAGGCATGACTGGAGCATAAAAAGTTTTGTCAATTATTTTCCCTGTTCCAGAAACCAAACTGGGGTAATGATTAAATGCGGTTTTATCAAGAACCGGTCAGATATTGATCAAGAGGCAACTAGTCAAAACCGAATATACTTTTTTCCGACTAACCGTGATTGAAGATTCATTTAAAGAACAATTGATTATTAGATGGCATGGAAATATAAAACCTAAATATCAAACCAGTGTTTTACCTACCGTGTTGTACAATTTGTGAGCTGACGTTTCGAGCATTGGCCCTTCGTGAGAGCGAATTGAATAATTGAGAGAGTTCAATTTATCGTTTTCTGCTCCTGTTCATAGAGAACTAAATGGCTATCTGTTGAATCCATGCTTGTCTAAAGTATAGGGATGGCATATTGGTTTTCAAGTTCTTAATTAAGAGGAGTGGCTCCAGACAATCTCGCATGCTAAGAAATTTAAAAAGACATCTGAATTTCACAACAGAGACACACGAAACAAGAATAAGATTGACGATAGGGAGTGATTTAGCATCGCCTTTTCATACTCGACAGCAAACTTCAAACCGCGGTTAGCCGTTAGCGGTTTGCCGTATGAGACAAGAATAGACTTAAGCGTAAAGTTCAGCATTTGGCGGGAAAAACGCGCCATGTTGGATTATTGTTTTACTTTATATGTTTTAATTCAACTGAGCCAGCGTCCTCAAGGAGGTGAAAATGATCAGCAAAAATGTGTTCATTAAAGAGTTGAAGCAGTGAAAAACATAAATCATAGGTTGAAACGTGAGTTCCTTCAGAATTTTAAGGTGAAAAACGCTGCGGTAAATCACTTACCGCAAGAAGGGTATCCAGCCGTCAGAACTTGAACTGCAAACTGCAAACTCGACCGCAAGGCCATATCACGTGACACTCAGAGGTAACTGCGGCAGGCCAAAGGACCTTCCAATAGGGACTTTAGATTCTAGGACGAGGACGAGAACGAGTGCGAGTTTTGACTGGCAGTTTTTAGCGAAAATACTTTGAAAATTTATAACCCGTACGATTAATCTTACTCTTTGTTAGCAGAGTAGGTTGCTCAGTTATTCTCATTGCTGTCACCTGGGCCTTTTTGCTGATCGAAAAATGCCAAAACTGCTACCCTGTTGTTGACTTGTTTTGACACGACAACATTTTTGCAAAACCTCGTACTAAAATGACGACGGCATCAAAATGACGCTGGTTTGCGCGAGCTCACTGTTGTTCAATGAGAAAATTTCGAACTCGTAGTCCTTCTCGTCCTAGAATCTAAAGCTCTCTATTATCGAGCAGCTTCACTGTGGAACTCCTTACCCGAAAGGCTCACCGAGCTAGCAAACTTTGCAGCATTCAAAAGGGAACTTATGCGTTATTCACCAAGAGAATTAGAAGCTTTTTTGCAAAAATCTTGTGATATATATTTGATTTTCATTTTTGATTGTTTCATATTATACTGTTATATATTCTAAAAACCAGAACCGGAAAGTTATTATTATTATCATCATCATCATCATCATCATCATCATCATCATCATCATTATTATTATTATTATTATTATTATTATTATTATTATTATTATTATTATTATTATTATTTAGGTCGAAGGGGGTACGAACTTGTGGTTCCTCTAATATGTGATTCAGTGACCAAAGCCAGTCCTCAACATATCGGACCTTGGCTTGGTTAAGATCATGTCCTCTACGTTTCAATACCGCGAAGGTGAATTACTCATCCTCAAAATTCACGTAAAAAATTGGTTCGAGAGGAAAATCAATGGCAAGAAAGTTACACCTGTTGATTTTACTGAATAAATTCTGAAAAAATTGCAATCACATAGTTCATCGTTTCTTTTATGAAAACTGGTCTGTACATATCGATCTCTGCACAACAGCAGTCAAACTTCTAAAAATTCTATAATTCTAAGACTACAACAACAGGCCCCAGTTCTTCAAAGGCCGGAGGGATAACTTTATCCAGTGATCAGTTTTTCGGGCCGTATTTTAAAGTAGGGCCTGCTATCGGCCGCTAGTTTTCTTTCACGCGCGCCGGATTAACCTCAGAGATATAATAAATGTCTTGCTAACCTCATTTTCTCGGTCCGTGCTGTAAGTTACGGATCCTCGATGTTTTCCCGTTGATTTATGGCCCGTGCGGTCCGTAACTTACAGTACGGACCTCGAACTCGGTTAGTAAGAGGTATATACGTATATCTGGAGTATAAAATATACTTGACGTTAAACGTTGACCATACCAAGATTTTCTTACATGCCTTTTAACTAGATGTGTTTGGAGTGCATATTCATAATTACAGGGACAAATACTGAAATCTTTGCAGAGATTAAAACTGACGGAGACTGCCATGTTATCAGTTCACACCGGATAAAGGTTTTAACTTATTGCGCCTTCGAACAACTGGCTGGGGCCAGATGGTTTAACTTGGCGTTCTTTTCAAAAGACAAGGACGGCAGAAGTACGCTTTTGTATAGTTATGCTAATTCGCCTCGAAAATGCTCCATTTTAATGCTCCATCTTCGCTGCTAAATTTCTTGGTCGCCCTCCAAAAAGTCACTAAATGTTCAGTTAATGCTCATTATACATACATTAGGCTGATAAGGCTGTTTTTCAACTGTTAATTTTTAGAGGTTTAACATTTCAACGCAAATAAACGCTCAGTTTCACAAAAACGTATATGTTCAACACAAGTGTATTATAGTAAGTTAACAATATATGATATTTGATATTTAAGTGACGGAAAGTTAGTATTTCTTGATTGTTGGGTATTGCAACATCAGTGATGCTTCATGCAACGTAATCTGAGGATTCTTCTTCTCCATTTTGTCATTTAAAAGTTTGTTTAAAAAAAATGGGGGGGGGGGGTGGGGGTGTCACTTAAATGCTCGAATAATGCTTAATGCTTTTGCCTCACTAAAATGCTCGAAAAAATGCCAGCATAATGTACAAAAGCCTAGGCAGAAGTCTGTCCACTGCGGTCAAATAATATTCTCAACTCCGTGCTGCCAAAGTGATGATGTTTTTTCCTCCCGTTTTGAATCACTGAAGAGTTTCCAATACGATCACTTTTTGGCTTACCAGACGAATTGTATACTGAGGCGTTATAAAACGTTATAGGCCCAACACATTCTTTAGTATACTCATATCTGGACTGACCCCAACAAAGCCGATTTCGTTTCTTTCACCGAATATCTTATTTCTATGATAGAGCAACTGCAAAAAATTACAGTTGAAGAGGCAGCCAACGGGAAGAAAGGCGGTGTCGGGCTTTCTTGAACTTTTAATTAGCTTTCGTTTGCTTCCGAGTCCATGGAAACCGACGTAGAAATAGATCTATCATTGTTTTGTATTATTAAAGTTGGTGTGACACATGAGGTCCAAATTCTGTAGTTAAATATTTTCACCTTATGATGGCCTTTAGTCGCCGCTTTTTGTAAGCAAGACGAATTACTTTCAGCAGTAATAATGACTAGTCTAATACCGGACAACGTCACGAACAACGTGTGACATTGCATTTTTCAAATATCATCGCACGAAATGTTGCAAGGCATTGCTCTCTGAATTTGTTATTTGCTCATGCTTCTTTTCGTTTTTTTTTAAATCCTGTATTCTTAAGGTTTTACTAAACTGTTCTAGGTCTTGCCACTTCCAAGTTTTGAAAAACAACAGGGGAATTCAGTTAAATGGACAACGGGAAGAAATGAAGTAGAGGGGAGTTTTTACCTTCTTTGATTGTGATAGGGAATATCGCTTGCGCAGCTGATGACTCTACAGCGCGAGAAAGCGTAGAAACAGCAAAAACGGCGTGCTTGGAGCACGGAGACGTATGAGATACTTCAGTGTTGAAACTGTCGACTACTTTTTCGCCACACTGGAAAGGAAAAAGGTTAAACGTGATAGAAAATATTGAAAAGTGGTATTCCTTTAATACTTTACGTTACTTTGAATGACTTTTTATAAAAACAAGCTTGTATTAACAAACTTGAACAAGAAAACATCATGAACAATTTATCGCAAACAAGACGATACACCAAGTAACAATTACTACACCCCTTTCAATTCGAGGAGCCATATCGATGCGGTGAACAATTAATGAACAATTAACGATTATAATTGAAATAGCATGTCATTCATCGCGCTCGATAAACCCCGATACTTAATTGAAGCATGCCGAGATTGTTCTACTTTACTTGAAGCGTGATGATAAAATATATATCCGACGTTACGTAAATGGCTCTACCGACAGTGTAGTTAGTTTATCACAAAAAAATATCGTCAAAAATATTAGTTTAGAAACTGCTCAGCATCGTCTTCAAAACTAATAGACCTTTTCGGCTTGTGCATTTTATTTTCCCAATACAGATCATGTGATAATACTCAGGAGGCTTGGTCCTTTGTTTTGTTCATTAAAAAGAGTGCATGTAGGCATATTCATGCTTGCATGCCCTCATTTTAATGAACAAAACAAAAGACCAAACCTCCTGAGTATTATCACATGATCTGTATTGGGAAAACAAAATGTACAAGCCGAAATGGTCTATTAAGCAGATCATAAGCAAACAAACAAACAAACAAAACAACAATGTACGCTTAATAAATTTGGTGGTATTGCGACATCTGACTGTGCAATATTTAAACACGGAATACAGTAGATTACCTGCCTATATATATAATTAATAACGAAGTGTCTTCACACCCTGGTGGTTATAGTGATCTGTGAGACCATATCATGAATAAACTTGACTAACAACAACGAAAAAAAAAACTTGGATTTTTTCCTCATGTTTGTTGATATGATTCATATGTCATGGCATATGCGAACTTTTTTCAGCATTCATAGTTTTAAAAAGTGAGTACAATAAAATGCTTTATTAAGTATTTCGCAAAGAAGTGGTGACGGCTTCAGTTTTTCGGCCGCTTTGCCGTTTTACATAAAAAGTAAAAGAAGCTTAGACTAACCCCAGCTATTCCAGTCCATTTGTGTCCTACCGATTCCTATTTAAACTGCGAGAAGTCCTTTTTTTCGCCACTTAGTCGGGGGCGAGAAGACTGAAGACGGGTAGGAAAATCAGTCGAATCTAGATTTCGTGCGGCCATTTTTGTTATGCCTATCTTCTCCAAGGCTGCGCGCCCAACTAGAGGGATTGCTCGTAGTCTAATGCCTGTGAGGGTTTGATTTGAGGCTGTCCTGCCTTGATCTATATGGGTCACTAACTTTGCAGCGGCATACAACTCAAGGAAATAACTTGAGAGTCCAAAAACTCATATGTCACATTACGTTCAAGTGATTGTTATCAACTGACATGAAGGAAACACACATGCAGAACTCAAGTTCAACCCGACGGAAGTTCACCTTCGCGATTCACTGGTGACGTCCACCTAATACAAGCTAGAAGTAAGAGGAGCTTGGTATTCAAACTGGACGTGGAATTTGATAATTTTACTTTGTTCAGCAAGTTTGCCGAAAAGGGATTAAACGTGACAAAAATCGCAAACTATTGACGCAGCCAACAGGATCTGAAAATTCCCATTAAGGACATGAAAGAGGTTTCACGAGAATGGCAGGTCTCCAAATTAAAGTACCTTTTTGAGACTGCAATTTAAAAAATATCAATTCAAAATCAGTGAAATTACATGACAACACGGACATGTTTTAGCCATCCTGACAAAGACAATCCTGTTAAGTCGAGTTCTATGCCATCGAGTCTTAATCGTCGTGACACATCATAATATGTCATGGGCGGATTTCGTTCTTCTTGGACATAGGGTTCTGCTTCAGTTCTTTGTTTATTTTTTTCCTTGAGTAGTTGCGTCAATACTGGATAATACTTTTATTCAAGAGTGTATTAATGATCCTTGCGTGTATTATTACCAACACCCAAAAGGAAAGTTATCTCCTCGTAAAATTCTGGGCACACAATGCGCTTCTAAGAATATAAGGACATCGATCTTGCATCTCAGTTACACTTATTACTCTTCCGTCATATTTAATTTCAGGGCCTTCATAGCCTTCATTGAACTACTCGTATGAGGTATTTTAATTGCAATCGACATAAAATCATCTCACGAACTTCTTGCTTCTCCCGCAAAGCGTTAGTCACGGAAACGAGTGAAACCACCCACATTACTTTACAAAGTTTATTATCCGAAACCGAGACAAAGGAAATTTATCCCTATTTCGTCATTAAAAAAATAAACAAAAATATTGCTCATATAGATTCGGTGCCGCATTGCGTGAGGTGAACTGAAAGTACAAAGCCAGAACAATAAAACGTAGATATCAGCCACAGAAACCTTTGAATAAGTCGTTTGAATCAAAACTTACTAATTAATTACTGATTTAAGTAGCCCGCATTGCGTAATTTTCAACCATCCGATCGTATAAAAGGCTGGAACAGCGCAGGATTCTTTTAGAATAGCTAGCCTGCAGGGTCGCTCTCAGACAGATATAACAGATTCAAGGACATCTCCTGTAACGCTGTCGATCTACCACTTCAAAGTTCAAGCCGGTAAGTTGTACCATAAATGCTTGTGTGCTCTTTTCACTTTACAATAAATGGGATTAGTTAAATTCCTTATGGCAAAATTAAGTTGACTTACGCCAAATAACAGGCATTGTACTAAACTGACTTTTTGTGTTTTCGTGTAATAATTATTATAAGTTGCGTTTTCCACTTCTTACGTCGCAAAATAAACCCCTTTTACATCCCACATAGTTTTTCTTCATTGTGAACAACTGGGTTCCGCACTGTTTTAAAGCTGTACATGATTGTGCTTCCTCTTTTATTGTGTGGTTCACCAGTGAATCAAGTCGTTCCGACACTTTGCAAAAGAGAACTCAGTAAATTGATAGCCTAAAGTTGATTTACGGCCATAGATTACAGGAAGCAGCAGGATAATTCTTAAAATTGACGATAAAGTATGATGGAATAAACTCATGCACTGTAAAAGAACTTTTATGCCAGATTATCGATTAAACCGTGGATTTCGTTGTCTTCCTCAGGGGCACCCAACGTCAATTTTCGGAAAATATCTGTTCGGAAGACGATTTGAGATCTAGAATTGCTTGCCCTCCTCTCCTAGAATTTTCGAACATCTGAAAACTGGTATAATTGCCCATTCTTAACGGATTTTTCCCCTAAAAAGGTCACCTTGAACTTGTTTCGGGAAACTTTTTTCTGGCTGAAAATTTCGGAAAGGTTTATTTTTGATCCCAATAAGTTTCGGATCACTAGACTTTCAGCTACTGAGGAAATCGAACAGATGAAAGGAAATTTATCGCCCAGAGGAAACAAATGGATTTATGCTGAGTGTGACATGGCGAGTTAGTTATTTCCCATGTTGCAGTTTGGGCTTTTCTGGAGATCATTCACCATTTGTACAAGCTAGGCGGAGGCTGATTCAACACAGTCAAATCAATTTTCCCTCCCCACCCTCCCTATTTTTACTTTCTTGTGGATGGCCTTTGCTGGGATCATGTCTTCTATATTTGGATATTTCCTAGGTACCATGCTGATTTTCAATAAACGGCCTAGCCCATCAGGGCTTGGCCAAAATATCCCAAACAAATGTGGTATTATTTGTGTCCCAGCAAACGGAGCTCCCCAAGAGCAATGCCTTGCCAACAATATCAGTCAGACTGTTGAGCATGAAGCATAAAAATTTTTAGGGGATAAAATATGCCTATATCTACCGTTTGAATACGAACATACGTTTAAGCAATGCTATGTTTAAGTGCCGGGTCTTGAACTATATCTCGTTGGGTGCTCCTATTTCCTGCTGTCTTGAGAATTTTTTGCTTTCTTGGTTATTTCGATGTTTTTCTACTGCTCTTAAATTCTTATTTGTCTTTTTTCGCCTCGACGTTGCTCGATATAACAGGATATAGTTAGTGTACAGTTAAGGCATTTCAAGTTCGAGCTACCGACAAGTGGATGGCTCAGTGGTTCAGGTTGAGCATCCCGCGGGAGATCGAGGGTTCAAACCTCGGGATCAACACTCTGGGTTCGGGTTTATAAATGAGCAGAAAGTGCGTCTTTATCATTTCAGCCGCAAATGGTTAAATTTTGACGTCTTCTCGGTTAAGGACTATAAACCATAGTGGTCGTCTCACAACCCTTTCTTTTAATTAACTCTGTGCATGGGAAGTTAAAGAACCTGGTTTTGTGTCTGTTCTTTTGACATGCATGCGTGGCTTGGATGAGTGGGTGGGTGAGGTTAAATATGGACTGACATGGGCTACCAGAGGCGCCTTTAAAGCCTCACGTCTGATCTCATCCTAGAGAAAGAACTGTAAACCGCTACAAGATATGTGGTATGTGCGGTATAAAAAAAATCTATTACCGTTACTATTAATAATGCTTTGTGTCTGAAGTGATGCTGTGTTCCTTTACAAGAAGCTACCTATCTAATTGTGCTTTTTTTTTTACATCCCATCTATTCATGTTTACGGAAAAATTGTCAGTCAAATAAAGTTACGCCGGTTGATTTGCTTGAACAAAAGTTGCTTTTCCAGATAAAGCCGACGTCTTAATGATTGCCATTACGCTTTATCGGCTGCCGAGGTTACGAGGCAGCCATTCTAATTGTCTCCATTTGAGATGCGCGGATCATCTGGATGTCTGCGTTGTGCCCACAGTAGGGAGTTTAAGATCTGCGACACGACGGTAACGAAAACGTCATTTCAAATTGCAAGTTCAGGTTTATTATCGTTTTCGTCGTTATGTCGGCTTGCCTGTCTTCTAAAAACTAGTGTAACCTTCCAGGAACTGAATTAGGAGGTGCGGTATTGAATCTACGACAGAAAATTCAAATTCGCTGCCTTTTGTTCACGTTCTCCGTAAAACTTGAGAATTGGTCCTTTCACGTCGTAGATTTGCCGAAAACGTGAAAGAAATGTACAAAAACTAAAAATGCACGTGCAGAGCGTGCAAAGCTATTGTTTTTGCTCATTAAATATGCAAAATTTGTGACGTTTTCGTTGCCGTCGCGTCGTAGATCTTAAACTCCCTAGTATCAAGGGCAGCGTTGTTGCGCATGGCATGTAATCCATTTTGCTTCCTCTCGGCAGTATTCCACTTACTCATAGTAGTTATTGGGTGTATTGGCAATAAGCATTAATATGTCAATTAATATAACTTATTTAGTGATCATGTTGTCATAATTACTGAATTCAAGTTTTTTTCATTGATTGTGTAGGTCAAAACCGAGAGAAATATGAGGTGCAAAATGAAGGCATTAAGGTAGATTGAACCTCAGATTTTTTGCAATGTTATTTCTTGTTCTATGGGCCCCTAGGGAGCGGGAGCAACGACGACTTCAAAGACTACATGGACACGACAAAACGGTCATAGCTTCAATAAACATAATGGCCCTGCACGTGCCTTTCAATTTAGTTACATTTTTTCATGTTCTCGTCATAACAACCACATGCAATGACCACATTATATGTATGGCTGTGTCAAGGACGTGAGCGATAAGTAAGCCGATAATTTCCAATTTTCTCTTCAAACAACCAATCGGATTTTACCACATAATAGCTGGAGAAAAAACGTCCAATCAGGCTTTTAATTGTCCTTAAAATAGCCTGCGTAGCCGGGCGAGGAGAGGGGCTTGGAGAGAGAGGGGAGGGAGCGGCGGCTATTCTTGAATTTGAATCCTTTTATTTTAAAAGAATGTTATTATTATTAGTAGTATTGACTTGTAAAGCGCAAGTATCTATATACATATTTTAATGCGCTATTTACAAACTCGTAGTTATAAAATAACACTATATAATAGTGAAATAAAATGATAGAGCGGTTTTCAAATGAGTGTCGTAAAACCAAAACCAAAGGAATTACTTTGGCCAATCAAAAAGGACGGAGACAATCCAGTAAACCAATCAAAACTCGAAGTAATTACACGTAGCCGACACAAAACGCGGGAAAACGTGCACGCGTGAGCCACGATTGGTTTTGCTTGTCACTTCTGATTGGTTGAAAAAGTGGCCAGAGAACTTTGAACCAGTCACAGAGTGAAGTAGATGCAAACCAAAGTAATTCGCTAATTACTTTCGACACTCAATTGAAAACCGCTTTATTTTAATAAATATAAATACATAACAAAAATTTATAAATACATTTATATAAATACAAATATGTACAAAAACTGTTACGACTGTCACTCAGTAAAAACTCTAGTGAATAAATGGGTCTTACGTTTCTTCTTAAATGTCTCGATAAACTGGTCAACATTCCTAATTGCTAATGGTAACGAATTCCATAGGGCGAGAGCGGCTGAGGATGTGTCTTTGAAGAAAAACTTAACACCTCTGGAGGAATATTCACCTGTACACTACTCCTTCGCCATTTAAATTATAATTGCTCTTTTCTGCCACTCGCATTTTAATCAATAATACGAGTGAGTTTCGTTTGTCTTTTATTTATTTGCAGTTTTCATCTCGCCATTTTTATCATCCTGAGCACGAGTGAGGTGCGAAGAGTGTTGTCATCCAACGCCGCTGCTGAACTGACCCTTGCCACGCTTTCAAAGGAAAATGGCTGCGATGACCTGAAGAAACGGCTGAGTTGTTTAACCAGTCCTTATCGCACCTTCGACGGAAGCTGTAACAACCTATGTAACATCACCCTTGGAATGACCGGCAGACCACTGATTCGTTTTCCACGTTTAATACAACCAACTGCCTATGAAGGAGACAACTTTGCGCCTCGAGAATTTTCACTTGCAGTTGTCGAGACGTCAGTCTTTCCAATAATACGAACACCCCTTCCGAACGTGAGGGAGGTTAGTTTTACGGTATTTGAATCGGGCGAGGGTGACCTCAACAATGTTCCTCCGGAATTCACCCATCTCACGATGACCTGGGGACAATTCTTGGACCATGACGTCACCTTGACAGAACTTGCCGAATTGCCCGTGGGCGTAAGCTGTGGAACGAACAATGCTCCATGTCCTGTCGCTAGTGGCAACCAAATCGACTGTCTCGGAATTGATGTTAATGTGTCCCAGTTTGCGCTCGAAGGACTCCCAACTGCTCAGTGTATTCCATTGAGAAGATCAGCAAGGACCTCAGACGGCCAGCAGGTCAGTTTCGCGTTTAATGGCTCATTACTCTGCCACCCAACTTATTCTCAAGACCTATTTTTTCTTTGCTAATATAAGGGGAGTGCATTTTTAGATGAAAGACCGGAAGCCACAATCAAAAGTTATGAGGTTCTCTTATCTACTACCGTACTGTCTTCAATGCAACAATGCAACAAGAACAAAGACAAGTTATTTGCCAAAAATGAAGGAAAGCTTCAACGTTTTAAACAATTAATTAAGATTTTAAGATGATAGTAAATGCAGTGAATTCATAGGAAAAAAATGGAGTAATAAGTCTATTCGGCTAACTTGTGGTCTGTATGCTTTTTGTTTGGTAGATAAACATTATAACCCATTTTATCGATGGTTCTCAAGTGTATGGCTCAGACAGAAAGACAGCGGATGAACTTCGAGACCGAAATGCAAACCTCGGGCTTCTTCTTGTACTCCCGTTTATCAGAACAGGCTCCAGAGCACAACCTATCCTTCCAGCCCAGGATGAAGAAGCTTTCTGTAGATCAGAGGATCCAGAAACAGAACCTTGTTTGAGGGGTGGTGACGAACGCGTGAATGAAAACCAAGGTCAGTGAGGGAAGCTTAAATTAACAACAAACTCAACCACAACAGTGACGTGCTCTGTATTTTTCTTGCAACTTGCTTATACGAAGACCTTTGGCGGCTCCCATAAAGAGTATTCTCTAGGCTGGTATATGGCAGGTTACTCCGGCAAGCAAGGAAAACGATAAGAATAATAATGAAATCTGAGTGGCGCGCGAGTCCCTACCTCGAGCCCTCCTGTCCTCGCGATTTGAAGAGTTTCTAAAATTGTTTGGGCACAAAGTCACGCAGCAGTTCACTTCCTTTGGCATTTTCCAAGATGGCCGCTCGAAAGCGTTCCCCCAAACAATCCCAGAAAAACTTGCGCAGCGACTCTCGATCCCAGGCTATCACTCTCTTCCAAAGTGAGCTATTGCGCTCTGTCAGCGATCCGGCGTCATTCAAAAACTGCTAAATAGGGTTTTCGCCAATCTTGACAAGGGTTCATTAATAACTTTATGATTCAATATTTGATTGACAGCTTTAACGGCGATGCACACCATATGGGTTCGTGAACATAACCGTATCGCCCTTGCTTTGCACGTCTTGAATCCCAAGTGGGATGACGAAAGGCTCTTCCAGGAGGCGCGTAGAATAGTGATCGCGGAGATTCAACACATCACTTACAACGAGTGGCTCGAGGTTCTCTTCAGTAAGGAGACGGTAAGTCTTTGGATAATTGATTTAAGGACGGTGCCTACTATTGTTATTGCGCATACTTTCTGCGCATCTCGACACACTCGGATTTCCTATCGGTGATGCTTACTAAAACAGGGATATTTTTGCGCGCTTTGAAACTATCCGGAGAAAGTAGATCTTAGTAAGTACTCTTGGTATCCAAAAAAAATTGGGGGTAGCCATGCATTTTTCAGAGATAATTAAGCTTCAATTTGAGAAAGAACGCCATACATTGCTTTGTATTTTAAAGCTTTTTACAAATATTATTCATGAATTATCTTTGAAAAATGCGTGGTTACCCCCATTTTCTTTTTGGATTTCAATAACACTTGTTAAGATCTACAGTTTCTGCATAATCACACACCGGGGCAAAAATATCTTTAATTAGTAGGCACCGTCCTTAACAACTTTTCCTGATATCAATGAGGTGCCCAACGCTTAATTGAAATGAATTGACTTTGCTGGAGTACTTAATACCAGCTTATTTCATGATTCACACATTTTGTTGTGTTGTACTCAACGACCTTTCCCCTACGTACAGACTCATTGAACATTTTGATCAGGTAGCAGAAAAGCGGTGCCCATTTCAGTATGAGGGATTTATCTTTATAATATCTTTATAACTATTCTTCGGCCGATGTATTCTAGTCGGTAAGCCATCAAACGAGGAGCGCAGTCTCGAAAGTCACCCATAAAACAATTCGATCTTAAAGGCTCATCTTCAACCGACAGGCTTTTCGACAGTTTATGGAAATTCGCATTTCTTATCGCGGCGATCTGATTGGATGAATTTCAGCTTTGGCGGGATTTTCATATTTGAAAATTGTTCCGGTGCACGCAATACCAATAGGGTAAAAGTGGACCTTGAAGAATCGCACGTGGAGTCCCATTGGGGAGGCTTTTTACTCGGACTTGGGTTACCATATTCACGCCACATACAAATACTAATATATATATTTAGCCGGTTTATTTATTCTTACAACAAGTTAACCTTGCTTGATCCTGCGATCCAATAGAAAACCAGTTCTTGGTCAGCGGTCGACTAAAAAATCTGACCTCGATGAGCTGTGAACTTGAGCTCATGATATGATCACGTGATGCTGGTCCGCGGATACTTGTTTTGACAGGTGTCAATTTCCCATAAAAGTATTTATTATTATTATTAGAATATCATTAGTTATTGGGCGACTTTGCGCTTCTAATGCTCTTAGTGGAAAGGCGCAACGCACGAAATGGGAAATTTTTCTTTTCGAAAGTTTTTGTTTACGCAGTGGTCTCAATTTTGTTTTAAAAAATATTGTTTTCCAAATCTTGTTTTTGCCATCTTCATATGAGGAAAAATACATCTCAGAGAAAAATCATACAATTAGTCAGATATTAAATATCTCGAAGGTCGGTGAAATCTCATTGGGTTATTAATTTAGATGGAACTGTTACGTGAGTCGATCCAAGGTTTAAGAAAGCAATTCGTTTCAGCTTTCTCAGTCTTCTTAAGCTCTTGACACACCGAAGCTGATTTCCGATTTATGGGAATCGCGATTCGCGCGATATATATCGGTTTTTCGCTTGAAATTTCACGATAGACTTTGCCGATTTCTCGTGCTCGTAAGCGTAAGCGGCCTCTTATAAAATCTTTTGAGGAAGTCATAATTTAAATTAAAACAAGGAAAACCTTCTGTTTCCTTCCTTCGTTCAGGTTTTTTGTAAACGGAGACAATATTTTTGAAAACGTAATGTAATTTCTGGTTGCGTTGCCACAGTGCAATATCAGTCAGCCTCGCTTTCAAGTCGCAATTCCAAACTGAATACCTCGCCTCGGTAGCCAATCAGATGGCCAGAATTTTCCTCACCGCGATTCTAGATCTGTGTTAAATCGTATCCTCAGTAATATCACTTGGATACATAAAATAATTATTGCGGGCGGAAACCAAATCTTTCATTGCCTTTTCTTTACAGCTCAAGTTAATTTCCTTCTTTTAAGAGGATGTTTAAACTTTCAAACAAACCAGTTCATGCAAATGTTCTCTGACCCGTGGGATGATCACGGCATCAACTAATATTTATGGCCCAGCCTTAAGTAATGCCAATTATATTCTTTCTTTTTTTCAGAGGATCAATGCAAACGTCGCACTGGAAGGAAATGGAAATTTCTTTACAGGCTACAATCCTCATGTATCACCAGAGATGACGAATGTATTCTCCACAGCTGCCTTGAGAATGGGTCATACGTTAATTCGAGACACGTTCCAGCTCGACGTCAGAGGATTAAACAACAACCAGGATCCAGAGATACAAGTTAAAGATTTTTTCAATCCATCACCATTGTTCGAAAAAGTCGAAGGATTTAACCCTTACGGCGCGATTTTAAATGGACTGTCTCGTGCTCTTGGACATGCAGTTGACCCGTAAGATATATTAAATGTTTTTGTTTTCGTTGGGGGGGGGGGGGGGGGAGGGGGGGGGAGTTGGTGAGTCGGTGGAGGGACATCACTTGAATTTAGGTACGGTTAAAGCGTTTTCTGAACTACAATTTTTAAAGGCTGTCTCCAATTGCAAGAATAAGGAGCTTTAATCGGCGAAGACGAAGACAGCAGCGAGAACGCCATTTAAAAATATTAAATCGCGTTGTAACTAGTATTTCACAATGATTGCAAGTCGTTCGGCATGCAAAAACAGGGATAAAATATAAGCGGCATGGTTTGGGAAGAAATTTAAAAAAATTAAAAATGTATCGTCGGGGTTCCACTTAATCTAAACGACCTCGGATTGGATCAATTGACTTCGTTGCCTGGACAGTTACAGGTGGCGTACGTTTGCGACGAAATTCGAAACTGGTCAAACTTTTGAAACATCAGTTAGTTTTTTTCCCGCGGTGATCCCTAAAGCGTAGTGCAATCTTTTACTAACAAGGTCAGTCGTATTTATTAATTAATTTCTTGCTTTTAAAAATCTCATGGAACGTTTCATGAAGCATTCCAAATCCATGCGATTTGTCGGCTACGATTGCACTTTCCTTGATTTCCATCTCCAGAGAGGAATGGAAACTTCCGCACGGATCTCCTCGATGATTTTCTGTCACGAATGCGCTATGTGACGTCAATGTAACGTCACATCTACTCCGCTTCCGCCATTGGGCAGGTGTTGAAATTCAACGGGTTTTTAACCGGATAAGTGTTTAATTACATGTCCAAAGTTCTGGAGGACAACTAGGAGATCCGCGGAGAGGTTTCATTGCTCTCTCGCTACAAAGAGGTCAATTGAGGTACAGTGAAGCGTTAACGTTCTGTGAACAATGGTTTATTAGGCTATCTTCACTTTTTCAGCAATAGGGATCTTTAATCGGCGAAGACAAAGACAGTAGTGAGAACGTCATTTAAAAACGTAAAATCGCGTCGTTGTAATTATTTCGCGATGATTCCAAGTCGTTCGACTTGCAAATTGAGCCAGGGATAAAACTGGTGAAGGCGGTGTTGTTTTTTGGGAAGAAATTTAACAATGGCTGGTCATTTATATACCGGATCCGAAATAATTTATGTCCATGAAACAAAAGAACAAAGCGAACATAACAATACCCTATTAGCAAAGCCTAATCGGAATTTAGTCTGGTATATGAAAGTCTGCTCAATTTATCCCGGTTTCCACGTCCTCTACACAACCTCAAAATTGGTCAATTCACGTCGTTGTCAGGACAACAACAGCAAAGAAAAGTGCCAAAATCCACGTTTAGGGCGTCAGTGCTGAGCCTTTTCTTTTGTTCATTAACATGCCCATTGTTTTGTAGCGTTCCCGTAGCCGACGTCGTAGTCCTTGCGTAAGCTACATAACGTCTCAAACTGAGTTTTCGAGAGTTACAAGTGGCGTACGTTGTGAAGAAATGCGAAACTGGTCAAATTTTCGATACATTGTTTAGTTGTTTTTTGCGATAGATCGCATAAGTGTTGCGCACCCTTCCCGTTATCAAGGAGAGGCTTATTTATTTAACGTTTGCTTCTCAAATTCTCATGGGACCTTTCATGATGCATTAGAAATCCCTGGGATTTGTCCGATGTGACTGCACTTTACTTGCTTTCCATCTCCAGCGAGGAATGGAAGCCTCTGCACGGATCCCCTCGATGTTGTGTCCCGCATACGCTTCGTGACGCATCTACTCTTCCGCCATTAGGCATACGTTAAAATCCATACTTGTTACAACGGGTTTGAAACCGTTCAATTACTTGTCCATGCAGAGTTCTGGAGGACATCGAGGAGATCCGCGCAGAGGTTTCCTTGCTCTCTCGCTATTGAAGCAAATCAAGGAAACTTCTGCGAAGCAGGGAACAGTAAACTTGAAACGTCGGCATTATTTCTTTTCCATAGAATTTTCACTGCCGCGGTGAGAGAGAACCTGATCATTGAAGGACCTGGTAACGGCATCATTGGCGATCTTGTTGCGATTAATATGCAGCGTGGACGTGACCATGGTATCCCTGGATATGTCAAGTTTGTACTTGCCTGTGGTGGACCGTTTATAACGAGTTTTACAGATCCAAACCTTCTAACCTTAATGTCTCAGGTACAAATAGATCGGCTGGCAAGTGTGTACAAAACAGTTGTCGACGTCGACATATTTGCCGGTGCTATATCCGAATCTCCCGTTCCTGGTAGTCAGTTTGGTTTCACCTTCAATTGTATTCTTCTCGAGCAGTTTAATAATTCCCGCTCTGGTGATCGCTTCTGGTATGAGACAAACGACCCTGTAGTAGGATTCAAGATTGATCAACTGGACGCCATAAGGAACGTTACGATGTCCCGAATAATCTGTGACAACGCAGACGATGTTGTCAGAATTCAATCTAAGGCTTTCCGGCCACGAAATAACATTGACAATGTTAGTATTCTCTGCGATGATATAGCTACTGTGGACCTGACTCCCTTCAAAGAAGAAGGTAAGATGCTTTTTCATTTTTATTATCATCCGCATTATCTTCACCATCATCATGTAATCTTTTTTCTTCACTTCACTGTTCCATTAGCAGTTAATTAACTGTTGTATGTACCCATAATTTAATACTACGGCATTTAGCGGGTTCTGAATGCTTAGACCTTTGTCGTGGGTCAATTTCACTTTGATCCAGTCACCAACGGCTCTCTTCAAACCACATTCTCCATGATGTGTTGCTGGCTGTGACTTGAGCCGGCTGTGTCCCGCGCCTTCCTTTACACTAATTCCGCTGTTGTTAAGTGAGCCCACACATTATGAAGTATTACATGAGGTTTTAGTCGCTAAGTAACCCCTGAGCATGCTCAACACAGTGAGTTTCGACCGATGGCAGAGGTCTGTTTTCTTGTACTCCTCATCCCAGTGAACGCAAAAGAAAAGAGACCTCTGCAGTAAGCACAGTGATATTCACCCTAAATCCGCTACCGCTTACGTCATTGTTGCTATTAACCTTATCCTAATTAAAAGCGCGCGGGAAAAAAAATTACGACCAAATGTTATTCTTTTTTTTTCCTTTTAGAAACTCACGTGAACGAGGCGAGTAGTTACTTCACCTCTAGCACTACAACCGAAACTGTGATTGCTGCTTAATTCATGCCCGTTAGGCGAGGGGCCACATTTTTGTAAGTTTTCGTATTTGACTGGTAATGCTGGCACTGCAAAATCGAAGTCAACGGAAATCGTTGCAGTCCAATGTCAAGAACCAAGAGTCCATCACCAAAGAGCTACCAAAGAGTAAGATTTACCCAAAATGGCCTAAACCCCATCAGAGTCAGAAAAGTTTGCGGGAAAATAGGGAATAAAACATCTTGTTCCAGGTAGTTTCATATCATTTAAATGTGATTGCTACATTTTTGTGAAAATGAAATACACAAAGAATCTTAACCCCGGGAGATTGGAATTGGGTACAGCATTGAATAAGCCAATGACAATATTCACTCTTTATAAGCAAATCTTTTGATTTTTAAATTTTGCCAACCAGAGAACAAAAAAACCTTATTTTCGACAGCCAATCACATTAAGGACAGCAGGTAACGTAACGGTGAGTTACGCTATTTGGTCTATTGTTTATTTTCTCGCAAAACTTGGTTTAAAAGTAGATACTTTTCTGACGCTGATTGGGACAAACGTGATACCAGATTCTTACTAGTACTCTTGGGTAATGGACTCTTGCAAGAAGTTGATGTCAAGTTTTATCCGCTTTAAATTCCACTAATCTCGTTTCCAGGATCTCTCACACAAGGTCTCGGCCCACAGGGGACGGAAAAAGAAAGACCCTGGGAACAACATTAAAATGTAACCGGCCCATTTTCGTTCCCAGATTCCGCTTTTCTTTTGGTTAGCACCAAGAACACGGACTGGCCACAGTTAAAAACAAACGCAGTCGTGGTGAAGGTATAATGTTTTAACAGTTGACGACCAATTTTGTTTCAAATTTCTGAGAATGCACACAGGAGCCTGAAGTCCGTGATTCGCGGACTTTCTGCTTTGGCTGTGGCCAGAGTTAGTTTTCTTGGCGCTGACCAAAAGAAAAGCGGACTTTGGCCGGCTATCGGTATCTCGTGAATAATGTATTGATGGAAGCAGTACAACAGTATTCGGAGTACATTTGTTTCTTTATTTAAAGGCAAATGTATTTGTAAAAGGTTTTACCACAACATCAGGGCTAGTTTAATAATGTGAATCAATTGCTATCACTTAAATGTAAAAATATTAAAACGAATTTCTTAAATTTTTGTGTTCGTGTTATTTTAATTATTACGTTCTCGGCAACTTGAAGGCTTGAAATTCCATCCTATAAATTAAACCATTATCTTTTATCCTCCAGATGTTTTCGGGCTTTTTGGCTGAAAAACATCTCTGAAAGCCGTTCAGTGACCGAAACCAGCAGACTTGGGTCAGCAAGTTATGATTTGGACTAAAATGGGCCTTATGTAAGCGGGTTTTCGTGCAAACTGGGACGCCTGTAAATCACCCGATGAGGTACAGTCATTTCATGTACAACACTTACCCTATCCTTACAGTGGCTTCTCGAACAGCTCCATCGTTACGAGCGACGTTGTGGGGATGGGGTAAGTGTTGTACATGAAATGACTGTACCTCATCGGGTGGAGTTAATTTGACCTCGGACCCAAGCTCCGTGACCATTTCTAAAATCATCAGCTGTTCAAGAAAAGATGCTATTGTGGAATCGGAAGCAGAAATTGCTCATTTCCAGCCAAGTGCGTGGGGATTTTTCACGACAAAACTTTCACCGAGGTTCGTAAATGATTGGGCTTTAGCTTTGCGTGAAAAAATCGCGGCTGGGATGGATTTTCGAGACGCAAACCGCCTCTGAGCTGACTACGCGAGCTTACGGTCGAAATCTTAGTGTGCTGCCTTGACTTCGTCTTATGACAGTGATTTCACGAAATGCCCGAAACGGTAAAATAAGCACCAAAACACACAAGAATACACCGGAGGTGAGTCAGTTTTATTCATTTTATTGAATGAACGTTAAATTGAGCGTTTTTTAGGCTTCACAATCGGCGGTATTTTATATCCCATACAAAGTCTTAAAACGCGTTTAAATTCTCAACGGCTGCTTGTAACCCAATACCGCTTGCACTCAAAGGTCATCTTCCCACTAGTAATTAATTTACACGCTCTCTAGTGACGCGAACTTGGGCTGCCAATGGTGGGACGTTAAAGAACCCACACGCTATTCGATAAGAGTTGGGGATGAAGTTCCCGGTGTTGTGGTGTTGTGGCTGTTCTGTTCTCTCCAGCAGAAGTGGCCGGCTTGTCAGTGATGTTTCTAAAAAGGCTTACGGTGTATGAGGCCAC
>NC_090879.1:23165009-23200009 GCF_036669935.1 Montipora foliosa
CAAAATAGACTACTAATTACAACTCAGTAAATAACAATTACAAGATAACACTACTACACTTACACTCTTACAATAATTTGAACAACAATAGTAAAAAAATAAAAAATAATAATAATAATAATAATAACAATTATCATCATCATCATCATTATTATCAAAGACCAATAATAATAATAATAAAAAGTCATAAGAGGGACACATGGAGAACACCCACACTACAAGCCCACATCTGCATATGTCAAAAGCTTTTCCCATTTCTTGGCATGTTTAGTTAGTTTGTTCCGCCTACTTGCCATTTTTTTCTCTACTTGGTATACAGCTTTAATCTTGGCCTTATAAACTCGTAAAATCGGATGTACACTATTTAACTTACATCTATAAATATACAATTTAGCTGTCAATATCAGATGGTTTAAGATAATAAAGTCGTCTCCTATATTGAATATTCCAAACAAAATTTCTATTATTTTGAAGGATTGTATGTTAATGTTACAATTCCTAAGCCAAGAACAAAAAGCTTCCCAAAAAGTCTCCGTCACATTGCAGTAAAAAAATAGATGTTCAATGGATTCAATTTCTCGTTTGCAAAATGTACATAAAGGCAAATCAATCATTTTTAACCTAAACATCTTTTCATTTGTAAAGACTATATCATTCAATATCTTATATTGGAATTCACGAATTTTAGTCTCAATTGTAACTATAAACGGTAAGGAGTATATTTTTGCTCCAATCAATTTGAAGCTGGGGAGACTTCTCCAGAAATTTCTTTTGAGCTGAGGGACCGGAGGAGCTTGTTTTCTGCTTTTAAAAGCAGTGTAAAGCAATTTGGATGAGACCTTTAACAAGGCTACCTGAGAGTTTTCCAACTTTAAATAAATTGTGTCACCGATGTATAAGGGCGGGAGATGTTGTGCACTTTGTCTAATGATCTGCCTCCATTCACGAGGGATTGCATCGACAATACCCATTAATTTAAAACACTCTAATGGAGAAAGATTTGCATTTAACACATTTACACTCTTTAAAAAGACTCCCGCATCAGACATAAGGTCACCGACTGTAATAATTCCTTTAGAATAGAAATTTTTTTCAAAGGTTGATAGCTTTTGAACAATTATGTATTTATTATTCCAAATAACTTGATGCACGACGTCTCCGCTGTACGTATTTATAGGAGATTCATTAAGTGCTGACCAAGCATTAAGACATTCTTTATAAAAAGCTGGAAGGTAGACAGGCAACTTTCTTGTATCAAAATTACACTTAAGAATGAATTTTCCACCTATTGGAGAAAGAAAATAGTCTAGTATTATCTTCCAAAAACTCTTGTTTTCTTCATCTACAAACCTTTTTAATAACATCACCCTCTGAGCTTGAATCATCGCTTGAATGTCTAGCATCCTATGTCCACCATCTTCGATATCGTTGATGAGAGCGGAACGCTTGATTTTATCATTACCTTTCCAAATGAAACGGTAAATCAAACTGTTGACCTCTTTAATCAACTCTTCCGAAACTGCAATCAACGCCGCTTTACTCAAAAATTTTGGTAGAATAAAGGATTTAACAATCTGAATTCTTCCTAGTAGTGCAAGTCCTCTCCACTTCCACGTGTTCAATATATCTTTGATAGACTTAAGAACTAAGTCAAAGTTGGCTCTCATCCTTGATGCTATATGATAATCAAATACAATTCCCAGGATTTTAATTGATTTTCGTACTTTATGAGAAAACTTAGTTGGATCCAGATGATGTGTGCCAATGGCAAAGATCTCCGTTTTGTCATCATTAACTCGAAGGTTGGAGAACTTATAAAAAAATTGCAGAGTGCCAATAAATGATGATACGATGCGATATCTCTGAGAAAACAAGTCATATCGTCAGCAAAAAGTGTTAGTTTGATTTCTTCCTCATTGATTAAAATACCTTTAATTCCCTTATCCTCCCGAATTCTGCAAGCAAGCACTTCAATGGACAAAATAAATAACAAAGGTGACAAGGGATCGCCCTGCCTAACGCCACAACGAATATCAAACAAATCAGTAATAAAACCATTATTTAAGACACAACTAGATACGTTACTGTAGAAGGTTTTGATCCACTTTATAAATTGCGTTCCAAAGTTAAATTTTTCCAAGATTTTAAAAAGGAAAGAATGATTCAAACAGTCGAATGCTTTCTCAAAATCAACTACGAAAAGATTACCTGAACTATCCTTAAATTTAGCAAATTCAAGTACATCTTCAATTGTTCGAACTCCATCAAGTAATAATCTTCCCTTCAGGGATAAAACCATTTTGATTTGAATGAATAAGCTCAGGTAAAAACAATTCTAACTTTCTTGCAATTGCCTTTGATGCGATTTTAACATCGACATTAATCAGTAAGATCGGTCTCCAATTTTTGATAAAACGTCTGTCTTTGTCTTTCTTCTCCACAATCATAGCTTGTTTTTGCGAATTTGACAGTTGTCCGTGTTCGTGAGCGAAATTCAAGGAATTGACGAGACATTTCTCTATGAGATGCTAGAAGCCAAGATAAAACTCCACTGTTAATCCATCATTCCCTGGTGTTTTGTTTTTCTCAAATGATTTCAACGCTTCTAAATATTCTTTTGTTGTAATTTTTTTCTCCAAATATTCTGCGTTGTCATCTCAATTGTAATCCGTGACAGAGAAAGGAAGTAATGTTCTTTTAAGTACCTAAACCACAAAAAGGAAAACGTGTAAACGCTGTGTACTTCACGGAAGCCAACTTTCGAATATGTAAGCATACCTTAGGTACTTACAGGAAACAAAGTCTGCATGCGGCCCTTTTAGTTAGATCGAAACAGTTCGCGATTATTGACTGCATTAAAAATATGGCCGCAGTTTTTCCTGTATACTGAATGGTAGGGTTGCGGGGATGATCTAGCATGATATATAAATAGAATGATGCAGATTGTCCATTTGGAGTATAACCGCGTTCCAGGTCAAATATATGAGTACTTCAGAATCGATCAGTTTTTTAAATATTGACTTCAATCGCATGCGATTTCAAAACTCCGACATTGAGAGTTTCATGCATAGTGGGGCATAACTGAAACATACATTTTGACTCCTGGTGATACAATACCAAACTGGGGTAAGGATTAATGCGGTCCGACATTGATCAATAAATGCAACGAGTCGAGACCAACTAACCCTGATGAAAGATTTGTTTAAAGAACAATTGATTATAAGATGGGAGAGAAACTGAATATAAAACCCCTAAATATCAAACCAGTTGATAAAGTTGAATTACCCATCTTCAGGAACAATTTGTAAGCCGACATTTCGAGCACAAGCCCTCCGTCAGAGCAAGTTGACTTATAGTCTTTAATTGTGTTGTGTCATGTCGATGAATTATTTAGTCTGTACAAAAATCACAGTCGATAGTTATATAGTAAGTACTGGACTTCAGTAATCGGTGATTCTTGCCAGCAAAGGTACCACATTTATCTCTTTTTAACAGGGTTTCAGCCCCTCAGCGTCGTTGACAGCGGCACCACGGCTAACAGAGCCTTCTTTCATCTCTAGGTTCCCAACGTAGCATCTTTTGAGCAGTGCTTTGGGTGTCTCCAGCCATGTTTGACACACCACCGTGACATCTTTAGGGAAGCTGCATCGCGTCCAGTTCCTAGGGCACTCAGGCTAGATTTGCAAATTAATAGTCCAGTCCCTCTTTGGGCCGAATTACTCGAAGCTAAGTTTGCACTAAGCTACGTTAAATATCATAACAACCTATAGGTCTTGGTACTACTTAACCAATAGTCTGCTCGTTGTAAAACAGCAATTGTTACAAATAATATTACACAGCTCCTAAAGATGCAACTTATAAATACTACTAAGTAGAACCTTCCTCTCTTTACTTTGATTACAGCAATCATATATATCCTCACGTAAGGCAAAGTTTTTAAAGGAGAAACTATATGTGAAGGAAATTTGAAGTGTTAATATTTTAGGTCAGCGCAATTATGAATGTGACTTAAGCTTCAAAGAAGAAATATGATCGTACTGCACTCATCAAAGCAACAATTTGAAATTACAGTACCAAATTATATTGGACGTTTTTACTTTGTGGGCATAGTTGGTGATGAAAAAAAATATATATATTACTGTCACTTGGTCCCGCGGAGATCTCAACCAACCTTCCATTAAAGAACGCTCAAAAATAACAACATCAAGCAAACAGTGCGAAACATTTGGAATAATCTCGCGGATTATTCAGCCACAGACTTCACATAAAAAATTAAGGTTCGAGACGGAAATCAGTGTAAGGAAAGTTGCACCTGTTGACTTTGCTGAATCACTCCTGAAAAAATTACAATTACATAGTTCATTGCTTTTATTTTAATATCAAGTTCTCCTGTAAATATTGATCTCTGCACAACATTCAATTAAAACCTCTCGAAATTTCTGTATTTTCTGACGAGTAAAACAAAATGGGTATTTAGCATGATTCTTTTCAAAAATTAATCGGACTGCAAAAGTCCATCCACTGTCAAATAATGTTCTCAACTCCGTGACGGTTTCAAAAGAGTTGTATTCAGCGGAAGCCTATGACAATTGATGCCGGTTTCCTTCTCGCGTTCTGGAACATTATTGAAGAGTAAAAAGTCAGTAGTTTTAGTAGTTTCCAATACGATCCCTTTTTGGCTTTAGCAAACGACGTGTATTTGTTATCATCATAAAAAGTCATTTATTTACTTATAAATTTATTTGTTTATTTTTCCATATTATGATACAACAACTAGAATGATTAATTTTAGGAAGAGGGAAGAAAAATGACAGGAAAGGCGGCAGGGTCTCGGGTCTAAAAGAAGATAAAACCTCCTCAGTAACATGACCGAGCGTACATGATCAAAAACTTAAAACAACAAGCGGCTACAAACATAATGATAAAGGGCATGTTACTTTTGACTTGACGTTTCGTATGAGTTTTACATTGGTAAAACGAAACGTCGCTTACGTGACGGTAAAAAAGATCATTTCAAAGCCGCGAATGGGATCAGTCAAAAGTCCGCGATTGCAGATCACGCGGTAAAAACAGGTCACAACATAAAATGGGACCATTTCCAAGTTTTAATCTTTTAAAAGAGAAACAGAACAATAATTAACAAACAAAAACGGATCATCATCAGCTTTAAAAAAATGGACGGTAAATCAAGCGAGCAGTTTTCATTTGATCAGCCAACAATGCTGTGAGTAATCGACAGGTTGACGATACTGATGAACCAGAGGTTCCCAGATGATATATTAATAGATTGTTGAAAAGACACCGCAATATTATCGAAGCCAACGGCCTTGCCTGATATTGAAAAGTTTGAGCAATATCAATAATCTCATCCTGTGCCACCGGCAGTAGCGGATCAGCTAAGAAGGTAGATTGAGAGATGATGTGATGAGAAAGACTTCATGTCCCTTGCTATATTTGGGCCGATAAAGGAGAAATATTATAGAAACTATCAGGGATCTCAACTGGATCTGTAATTTCATTACCATCAGAATTAAAACTGAATTTAGTTTAGGCCTATATTTTTTCTGGTTTAAGACTTCGCGTATGGTCAATACTGAAAAAAACACTAGGCTCAATTTGATTGCTGCATAATCGGCATCACCAGCGTTCTTTACGAATATCTGGATTGAGCCCAACAAAGCAGGTGTCGTTTCTTTCCACGAAAATTTTTTCCTCTGATAACAAAGTAACTGCAATATCTTACAATTAATGAGGAAGGCAAAGGAAAGCCGAAACCCCGGCGGTGTTGGACTGTCTTGATCGAGTCTTGAACTTTGCGTTTTTTTACTTCTGTCAACCGACTTAGAAATAGTCCTTTCACTGTACCTTGTTATTAAAGTTGGTGAAACGCATAAGGTCAGAATTCTATACTTAAATATTTTCACCTTGAACCGACCTTTAATCGCCGGTTATTTCTTTTTGAAACAAGTTGAATTAGTTTCGATTCAGCAGCGTTCACTATAGTCTCACAGGACAACGTCACGAACAAAGTATGTACAGCCGGTGACATTGCATTTTTCAAGTGACACCGCGCTATGTGTTTCTGCTCTTTCTTTTTTTATATCTTTTAACAATCCTATCTTTTTAAGGTTTTCCTAAACGGTTCTGAAGTCTTACTACTTCCACGTTTCCATTGTTGCATAAGCGATTTTTCGTTTTTCAACCACACTCAGCTCCTGCCTAGCTCTATTTTCCCATTTTCCCAATACAGAAATTAATGTGCGCCTATCTACAAAATTGTTTATTGATTCTGCGAACCGAAATACCTTAACAATCTTCTAAAACATAACTGTCTCAAGATATAATAATCGGCGGTCTGTGTTACCTCAAATTAATTTAAAAGATACGTAATTCCTGGACACGACTCAGGGATGCTTCGCGTTAACTTACTTTTGCTTCGTTCAAAGTCCAACTAATCTACGAGACAGCAAGCGCCAAATGTGCACGATAAAACAAGAATTTAGATAGAGTGCAGGGTCGAGCGTTCTTATGTCATCGAAATAACGAATAAAATTCAACGAAACAACGTTAAACAAACTTTTTAGGGGGCGCGGGGGTTGATCTCCGACGCTGTGTGTATGTGTTTAGAGTGTGGAATGCAATGGTGAAGGCCATTCTCTTTCACGATACTCGATGCCTTAGCACAGTTAAATATATTGCACCAAGATCAGTAGGAATTTCAATTGAAAACGGGAGGAAATAAAGTAAAGGGGAGCTTTTATTTGCTTTGATTATGATAGGGATTTCGCTTGCGCAGATGATAACTCTGCAGTGCGAAAGCGTAGAAACTAGCAAAAACGACGCGCTCGAAGCACGGAGACGTATAATTTAGTTCATGCAGTCGTGAGACTATCGATCACTTTTCGCCACCTTACAGGAAATAGGTCAAACGTAGTCGAAAGATTGACAAGTTTTACATTGCTTTCAATGAACTTTTTATGTAAACAAGCTTGTTAACTAACAACAAACTTGAATAAGCAAACATCACAAACAATTTATTATCGCAAACAAGACGATACACTGAGTAATAATTGGCATCGTTCAATTCGAGGAGTCCATATTGATGCGGTGAACAATTAATGAACAAATAACGATTGTAACTGAAATCGCAAGTCATGCGTTTATCGCACTCGATTGACCACGATACTTCACTGAAGCATGCATGGTTGACTTGAAGCGTGATGATAAAATATCATGAACCGGCGTTAAGTTATATCAATGGTGTACACAACACCAACAGTGTAGTTACTTTATCACAAAGAAGTATCGTCAAAGAAATTAGTTAAAGGCTGAAACTGATCAGCATAGTCTCCAAAACTTGATTATGCACACCTCAAGAAAAAACAAACAAAACAGCAATGTACGCTTGATAAATTTGGTGGTTTTGCGACATCTGACTGTGCAATATATTAGGCGATACAGTAGATTGTATGGGCTGCTTATGTATATGATTGCGGATAACGAAGTGTCTTCACACCCTGGTGGTTTTTTCGATCTGTGAGACCATATCATGAATAAAAACTAATAAAGAAAAATAAATAAAAAAACATATGTCATAGCGCGAGTTGTTTCCCTGATATTTATTGATATAACTCATATGTCTTGGCATATGTGAAGTTTTTTTAGCTTCCCTAGTTTTAAGAAGTGAGTACAGAAAATGTGTTATTAAGTATTTCGCAATGAAGTGGTCACGCCTTCAGTTTTTCGGCCTCTCTGCCATTTCACATAGAAGGCAAAAGAAGCTTCGACTAACTCCAGCTATTCCGGTCGATGTCTGTCCCAACGATGCCCGTGTTAACTTCGAGAATCCCTGTTTCGCCGCTCAGTAAGTCAAGCGCGAGAAGAAGACAGGCACGAAAATTGGAATTTAGTTTCGCGCTGCCATTTTTTTGGCGTGCCGCCTTCTCCTCTGACTATTATAAGTGAACTTGGTGGCGAAAGAGGAACTGCTCGTAGTCTAATGCCTGTCAACCCGACGGAAGTTCACCTGAACGATTCACCGGTGACGTTGAACTCCTACAAGCTAGAAGTAGCGGGAGAAACTTGGTTTCAAACTTGAAAGAAAAAAAATTAAAATTGGCTCTTTGGGCACGTGATACCAGCGTATCACCGTAAGTATTTCGCAATGAAGTCGTCTCGCCGTCAGTTTTTCGGCCTTTTTGCCATTTCACAGAGAAAGCAAAAGAAACTTCGACTAATCCCAGCTATTCCAGTTCACCTCTATTCCACAGATGCTTGTCACGCTTGATTTCACTGTTTATCCTACCTTGATGACCGTTGGTTTCGCTGCAAGCATAGGTCCGTTTTCTTTTGCGTTTGTCTTGCTAACGAGTTCGGGAAAAGAGACTTCTGCCATGAGTCGAAACTCGCTGTGTTGAGCGTGCGCGGCGGTTACTTAGCAATCGAATCCCCACATGATACTTCACATGTTGTCCGGGCTCACCGTCAGAGGATGACTAAGTCAACCGCAGATTACATCCCAAGGAAAAAAAATGAGAGTCCCTTAACCTTCATATATCACATCACTGTCAAGTGATCGTTATCAACTAGATAAAGGAAACACGCAAAGAGGAAAACTCTTTCAACCCGACGGAAGTTCGCTCTCCGGCTTTGGGTACATGATAACGTGCATGGAACATGCGATTGTTCATTTTACATTGTTCAGCAGATTTTCTGAAAAGGGAAGGAATGTGCCAAAAATTGCAAAATATACGCAGTCATTGTTTTTCTCATTAAATTGTATCTCTTCTTGACTTTTACGCCAAGGATCCGACGGTGTCCAACAGGGAGATAAAAGAGGGATTCGCAAAAATGTCAGGTCTCCAAAAGTACATTTTAAAGACTGCAATTTAAAAAATATCAATTAAAAAACACTGACATTGCATCACAACACGGAAATTTTAAACTATCCACAGATACAGATCTGAAAGGGTGAACGCTCTATAGAGTTGCAACCGTTGTGACAAATTAAAAAAAAAAAAATGTCATGGGCGTATTTCGCTCTTCGTGGACAAAGAGACCTCTGCTTCAGTTCTCTGTTTCATTTTTTCCGTGAGTAGTTGCGTCAATACTGGATAATACTATATGTCTGAGAGTGTATTAATGATCTTTGCGTGAATTATTACCAACGCCCAAAAGGGAAGTTATCTCCGCGTAAATTCCTGGACACACAATGCGGTGAAAAGAACAAAAGGACATCGATCTTGCGTCTCAGTTACACTTGCGTAACAAATAACTCTTTCGTCAGATTTCAGGGACTTCATAGCCTTCATTGAACTACTCCTATAAGTTATTTTGATTGCAATCGACAAAAATCAACTCAAGAAACAGAGTAGGAGCGAGCTTATATTTAGTACTTTTCCCACAAAAATTATTCACGAAAAGGTCAGTTAGTAAAACTAGTCATTGTTTCACAAAGTTTATTATCCGAAACTAAGACAAAGGAACTTAATCCTTATTTCGTCATTGAAAAAATAAACTAAATATTGCTTTTATAGATTCGGTGCCGCATTACGTGAGGTCGGTTGAAGTACAAAGCCAGAACTCTGAAGGGCAGATATCAGCCACAAGAACTTTGAACAAAACTTACTCATTAATTATTGACTTAAGTGGTTACCTCTCAAACATCCGATCGTATAAAAAGCTGGAACAGTGCTGGGTTTTTCGCAATAGCTCGCCTGCAGGGCCAGACAGATATAGCACACTTCAAGGATAACTCCTGTACCGCTGTCGAGCTACTACTTCAAGTTAAAACCGGTAAGTTATACCAAAAATATATGTAGTTTTCACTGTTACCGATGCACCGTTTTACAAATGGGCTTAGTTGGATTTACTTACTTGCGTTCCTCATGGCAGAAATTTATTAACTTACGAAAAATAACAGGTGGTGTACTACACTGACTTTTGAGTTTGCATTTTCGAGTAAGGTTCTTTTTTATGAAAATAATTGCAATGAAGCCGGTATTCAGCGTTTTCACTTTTCACAGTTTTTCGTCGCAAAATAAAGGCCCTTTTTCACCCCAAATAGTTTTCTTGTGAATAATGTAACGCACTGGTTTTCCGTGTTGTACACATTCTTTGTCCTGGATATCCCTTTTATTGTGCTAAGGCGTTCCTACAATTTGCCAACTGGAAGAACTCGGTAAATTGATAGCATAAAGTTGATTTACAGCCATCCTGACTCTCACGGTAAGCAGCAAGATAATTCTTGAGTTTGACGAAATGCCAGTGATGAAATAAATTCCCAGATCTATATAACATCGATTAAACCAAGTATTTCGTTGCCTCCCTGGTGTCTTATGGATGCATTTATCTCATGCTTAAAACTATACTAAACTCCATTTATGTCCTTGACGATTATTACAATGTTTTCTAGTTCTCTTAATTTTATTCGTCGTTTTGGTTCCGACGTTTGTTTGCTTGGAAACTCGATATAATAGGATATAGTATATAGTTATAGTATTTCCGAGCTACCGAGGAGTAGTGGCTCAGTTCGTTGATCGTCGGGCCTTTTTCGAGCGGCAAATCGCAGGTTGAAACCCCAATCGGACCAACATTCGGGGTCTTAAAGAATTACTCAGTAGAAAGTGCTGTCCTAGTAGTTTCAACTGAAAATGGTTAGAGGCTTTCACATCTTCTCTATGACCAAAAAATCAATCCTCCTTTCTCTTTGGATTTAAACTATGTTAACTGCAAGACTGCGGCTTGTACAATGATTGTTGCACCGTAAACAAAAAACGCACGCTTAGTGAAAAATTTGTTGTTGATTCTGGTCTCTTTTATTATAGAAACAGTACATTTCAGGAAGAATTGAAGTATGCTTTAACTACTTTTATTATCAAGTGAAGCTATGATCTTCGCAGTTATAAAGGCAATTTTTACAATTGCGTAGAGAAGCCTGAAAACCCCGTTGAAGTCCTGAATTTTTCAGGCTTCTCTACGCAATTGTAAAAATTGCCTTTATAACTGCGAAGATCATAGCTTCACTTGATTTCATATCCGCAGTTCATATGATTCATTTCATATACCATTTCATCATTACTTTTATTATATGACTAGTGTTTCTGGCAGATATAACACATGCTGCGATTGGCTAAGAGCAGCTAAGCGCCGGGGCATTATTCTCCCGTAATGCCCACGGGCCGATTACAGATTATGGAAATTAGTTTTTTCTTATTTGTTGCCATTCTGTTAGCCACACACAAAAAAAAACAACTTAATAACCTCGACCGTTCGGTCGTTACAGCAAAATCTCAAACCTTGGCCTAGCTGTATTAACCTCGCTGTCGCTCAGTCAATACGGCAATGCCTCAGTTTGAGATTTTGCTGTAACGACCTCACTCTCGGTTATTAAGTAGTTAGAATTCTTTTAGAATACTCACTGTAAACATCGGTAAATGAGATGTTGTATATTAAGGATCTAAAACCATCGCCAAACTCCAATCAGACTCACTGAAGGCAAAAATTTTCAATAGGCTGAACAATACGGACATCTCCCTAGAGGATTGTACGAACTTTGAATTTATTCATTTCTGACTCAAGTTTATTCTAACCTACCTTGAAAATGACGCAGGATGCGTCGAAACGTTGGTTTTTCATCACAACTTTTATTCTAAAACTATCGAAAGGTTCCTAATTAAAAGGCATCGTGATTTACAGGCCATTTCTTCAACGGGGATAGTTTTACTGCGCAGTGAAAAGCGTAAATATTACCATGGAAATTTCACTCTCCTGAACAGAACGGCGCCTTCTGCGAATGATCCCACAGCTTAGAGCCCGCCAAAACTTGCCTCTCAAAGCTTAAATGTTCACTTTCCTTTCGATATACTTCGTTGTCCGTAAACTAATAAGGGCGTTGCAAAAATTGAAATTATTTTTTTAACTGGCCGGGTACTGGTGCCGATCGGATACTGGGCAACAGACTGTAGCCCAAGTTTTAAGCTTTGATTTCAAAAAGACACGTGTTTGTTTTAACTGGAATTTTCCTATTTACTGGTCCATCATTACTGACTTTAAAATCTTGAGAGAGCTGGATCGAGGAGAAAATGACATCAAAGAATCGGTACGCAAATGAATTAATTAACTGATGCAGAACGGGAATTTTGGGCTTTCAGGTTTTTAAACTCGTGTTTTGCGAATATAATAAGCTACGTTTAAGCTGGTGAGTAAATGACGTCACTTTTCTCTAGATCCAACCCTCTGAGGTCCATTGAATCGGTCAGTTCTGAAGGTGAGTAATGGCAGACCGTGAAATCCAAAACTTACACTCAAAGTAAGCAGCCTTTGGATAAAATCGAACTGAGCTCAAAATTTTGTCAGTCAGGTGTTAAGCAATCATATTTTCAAAATCTGAAGAAAAAAAGGAAGTGATTTTTTTAATCATAGTCACTGCGCTCTTAAAAGAACCCACACAATCTTCGTGAAGAATAGGGGGAGGCCCTTGGTGTTGTGTCTGTCCTCCTTTCACATTCATGTGGATTGGGTCGGGTGGATGAGATCAAATAGAGACTCACAGGGGCTGCCAGAGGCGCCTTTACAGGCTGACGTCCGCTCTCATCCAAAGGAGTTGCTTAGCAAAAAGGGGCTAGACCAACACCAGCCACCTTATTTGTCTTTTTTTTCTTTTGACATCCATCTATTCATATCTAATGAAAAATTTTCAGTCGAATAAAGTTGCGCCGGTTGTTCGAGTGAACAAACGTTTTCGAGATAAAGCCGACGTCATGCTGAATACATAAGCAAGACAGATAGATGTCTTAGAGTGCGAATGGATGAAGACGGTTTTGATCATAATTCTGCCATGTTTCAACAATGACATAGTCCCGATGCATTTAAGTTTTTGTTTTCTTTGAATAATCTACCTGATTGTTTTCACAACAATGCTCACCAAACCATTTTAACTAGGGAAGGAAGAGGGAACTTTATGAGTAAGTGTCTAGTCGTTCTAGCACTGGAGCGCTAATTGGGGACACTGTAAACTGAAATGAACAATGAAAGTACATTAAGTCAAATGTTGGTTTTTGAGGAGAGGGGAAACCGGAGTGCCCGAAGAAAACCTCTCGGTGCAGAGCAGAGAACCAACAAACTCAACCCACATATGACGCCGAGTCCGGGAATCGAACCCTGAGCGAGTTTTTCATGTCATTTCTGTTGCATAAACTTGTACTGAAAACTGTTTGAATCTTGCAAGCAACTATTTCAAACTTAACAGCCAAGAAGATTTAGTTTTTGGGATTTCGGCACGGCATTCTTTGTGGCAGTTGAACCTTCCGCTTCGCTTTGACTAGTTTCCTTGCCCGCGCTCCGGTTAACCTCAGAGATATAATAAATATCTTACTAACCTCGTTTTCTCGGTCCGTATTGTAAGTTACGGATCCTCGTTTTTTCCCGTTGAAGCGCTTGGGCCATAAATCAACGGGAAAAAACGAGGATCCGTAACTTACAGTAAGGAACTCGAAGTCGGTTAGTAAGAGGTATGTATTCCACACCTTCCTAGCTAGTTCTCGCTGTACCATCTTTGTTACGTTTTGATAATGGTCTTCTAATAAGAACCGAAATATTACGTTGATTTCTCTGTTTGTTATGCACTTCTTGCTTATAGTTATGTTTTAAGTTAGCATGATGTTTTTTGGAGTTATTATCTTGTCCTAAATGATTGCCATTGCACCTTTTTGTTAATATGTCAATTTAAAATACAACCAACTCAGTGATCATATTGTCATAATTATTGAATTTTTGCATCACACATAAATTCCCTCTTTCATTGCTTTTGTAGGAGAGGACCGAAAGAAATACAAGTTGAAAAATGAATGCGTCAAGGTAAACTGAGTTTTTGATATGTTAGTTCTTGTTCTTTGCACAGCTAGGGATCGGGCGCAACAACGGCGTCCAAGAAAACAAGGACGCAACAAAACGATATTTCAATGAACAAAAGCAATGGGCCTGCACATGCCTTTCTTAGCTTTGCTGTTCTCCGTTCAATGACCACATACATCGTTGTGTGAATGACATGAGCACTCGCCAACTTCCAATTTTCTCTTCGTTCAATTACGCGGTGAGGCTCGATTGCCCAGCCATTTTGTGCGCCCGCGTTCCTCCGCGCACACCACGGCTGGATCACTGGTCCAGCCTATTCTATTTTCCACCAATCAGAAAGTCGCCTGCCTGCCAAGTGCAAAATACAATTGGCTGAGTACAAAATACAATTCCGACGGGTGCTACGTCACCTACAAACCACGCAAATCAGTGATCCAGCACTTCTTTACAGTAGTGTAGCAGCTGATCCAAAGATTACTCGCCATTGGTTTGCAACCCTTGCAAGAAACAATGACATGTCATTCTTTCTATTGTTTTAGCTATTGTTTGGGGTAAGGGTTGCCTTCTTTAGGAGGAGGACGTTAACCGCACTGTCAAAACGGCTGGAAATCGAGCCTATAACACGGATTCTACCAATATATTTTTATGTGAAAAGTTGGAACACACTTTCCATCCCAAACAAATCATCGCAAAATGATTACCGTAACCCGAAGTTGTGTTTGAAGCTGATGTTATCGATGTGGTCATCTTCTTCTTCATCTCTGCTTAAGCTCCCTATAATTACTGATGTATGTACGCCTTATAATGGTAATAGGCGCGCGGCCTGTTTGAAATTTCGAGCACAATTTCTCCCTCATTGGCCGTTGTTTTTTTTTTCGTTTTAGCCCGTCTGGGCTACTTTGGGCAATTTAATTTAGCCCTTCTTTTAGTTCGTCGTTAAATCGTTAGTGCGTCTTCAAAGATGCACGAAACGATTTACTTCGTCCAGACGTATATATAATGCGTCTCTCGCTCGTCTTTATACGGGACGAATTAAACGACGAACTAAAAGTAGCATGAAATTAAATTTCCCAAAGTAGCCCAGACGCATTATACGTCTCTAGTATAAAAACAGCCAGTTGTAAGACACGAAGTCTTATTATCATGCAATAAGTTGTAGCCATTACAAAATAATTAGCTCAAGTACAACTAGCGCACGCTTGATGACGCGTACAATTGTCCAGTCACAAACTGTCCTATTAATGCAGAGATCAGGACTGTTGATAACCAATCAGATTCGAGAATTTTGTATTAGTTACAATTCGAGCTGGAAACAAGTCGCTCGCATAATAGCTGGAGGAAAAAACGTTCAATCATGCTTTTAATTGTCTTTTAACTTTGTGTCCTTATTTGAAAAATTTCTGTTAGTTAACGCGGAGTTGACAGGAGCATATTATTAAATAAAAAAACAAGCTACACCTCTGGAGGAATGATTCACCTGTATACACCTTCGCCATTTGAATTATAATTTTTCTTCTCTAGCCAAAATACGAACGACTTTCGTTTGTCTTTTATTTATTTGCAGTTTTCTTGTCGCCATTTTCATCATCCTGAGCACGAGTGAGGTGCGTAGAGTATTATCATCCAACGCCGCTGCTGAACTGACCCTTGCCACACTTTCAAAGAATGATGGCTGCGATGACCTGAAGAAACGGCTGAGTTGTTTAACCAGTCCTTATCGCACCTTCGACGGAAGCTGTAACAACCTATGTAACATCACCCTTGGAATGACCGGCAGACCACTGATTCGTTTTCCACGTTTAATAAAATCAACCGCCTATGAAGGAGACAACTTTGCGCCTCGAGAATTTTCACTTGCAGTTGTCGAGAAGCCAGGCTTTCCAACAATACGAACACCCCTTCCGAACGCGAGGAAGGTTAGTTTTACGGTATTTGAATCCGGTGAGGGTGACCTCAATAATATTCCTCCGGAATTCACCCATCTCACGATGACCTGGGGACAATTCGTGGACCATGACGTCACCTTGACAGAACTTGCTGAATTGCCCTTGGGCGTAAGCTGTGGAACGAACACCGCTCCATGTCCTATCCCTAGTGGCAACCAAATCGACTGCTTCGGAATTAATATCGATCTGCCCCAGTTTGCGCTTGAAGGACTCCCAACTGCTCAGTGTATTCCATTGAGAAGATCAGCAAGGACCTCAGACGGCCAGCAGGTCAGTTTCGCGTTTAATGGCTCATTACTCTGCCACCCAACTTATTCTCAAGACCTGTTTTTTCTTTCCTAACATAAGGGGAGTGCATTTTTAGATGAAAGGCCGCAAACCCACAATCAAAAGTTATGAGGTTCTCTTATCTACTATCGTTCTGTCTTCAATGCAACAATGCAACAAGAACAAAGACGAGTTATTTGCCAAAAATGAAGGAAAACTTCAACGTTTTAAACAATTAATTAAGATTTTAAGATGATAGTAAATGCAGTTCCTTAGATGGTGTGTGAATTCATAAGAAAAAAATGGAGTAATAAGTCTATTCGGCTAACTTGTGGTCTGTATGCTTTTTGTTTGGTAGCTAAACATTATAACCCATTTTATCGATGGTTCTCAAGTGTATGGTTCAGACAGAAAGACAGCGGATGAACTTCGAGACCGAAATGCAAACGTCGGGCTTCTTCTTGTACTCCCGTTTATCAGAACAGGCTCCAGAGCACAACCTATCCTTCCAGCCCAGGATGAAGAAGCTTTCTGTAGATCAGAGGATCCAGAAACAGAACCTTGTTTGAGGGGTGGTGACGAACGCGTGAATGAAAACCAAGGTCAGTGAGGGAAGCTTAAATTAACAACAAACTCAACCACAACAGTGACGTGCTCTGTATTTTTCTTGCAACTTGCTTATACGAAGACCTTTGGCGGCTCCCAAAAAAAGTATTCTCTAGGCTGGTATATGGCAGGTTACTCCGGCATACTGAGACATGACTAAAAGAATAAAAAAAAAAAAAAAAAAAAAGGCAAGGAAATCGATAACATTAATAATGAAATCTGAGTGGCGCGCGAGTCCCTATCTCGAGCCCTCCTGTCCTCGCGATTTGAGGAGTTTCTAAAATTGTTTGGGCACAAAGTCACGCAGCAGTTCACTTCCTTTGGCATTTTCCAAGATGGCCGCTCGAAAGCGTTCCCCCAAATAATCCCAGAAAAACTTGCGCAGCGACTCTCGATCCCAGGCTATCACTCTCTTCCAAAGAAAGCTTTTGAACACTGTCAGCGATCCGGCGTCATTTAAAAACTGCTAAATATAGTTTTCGCCAATCTTGACAAGGGTTCATTAATAACTTAATGCATTCAATAATTGTTTGACAGCTTTAACGGCGATGCACACCATATGGGTTCGTGAACATAATCGTATAGCCCTCGCTTTGCACGTCTTGAATCCCAAGTGGGATGACGAAAGGCTTTTCCAGGAAGCGCGTAAAATAGTGATCGCGGAGATTCAACACATCACTTACAACGAGTGGCTCGAAGTTCTCTTCAGTAAGGAAACGGTAAGTCTTTGCATAAATGATTTAACAATTTTGGCTGATAACACACCAATGAGGCGCCCAACGCTTAATTGAAATCAACTGACATTTTGCTGGAGTACTTAACACCAGCGTATCTGAGGATTGAAGCATTTTGTTGTGTTACACTCAAGAACCTTTCCCTTACTTACAAACTCGTTGAACATCTAAAACTTCTGTGGTGAACTGGAAAGAAGCGGTTTCAGTGGAATAAATACTCTGGGTTCAAATCCAGTCCACGAATATGTGTTTTTCACTTCTTTATTTTTTCTGCTACCACAAGTCCTGGGACATAGTGGCTAAATTCGTGATAAATAAGGCCTTTCAATAAAAGCGAGGCTGGAGTTGACCATGCTTTGATACAAACCTCATTGCTTTTCTTAGGTAAATCATGTTGTTGTAATGCTAACAGGTTTCTATTTACATAAGAAATGCAGCGAGGTTTGTATCAAAACAAGGTCAACTCCAGCGTCGCTTCTATTCAAAGGCCTGGTAACTGAACACAGAACTGTAAAATGGTCTATTACTAAAAAAAAATTTCGCCACAAGGTTGAACATTCAAGGCAATTACTTTCGAAATGTGAAGAAAACAAGAACTCATTATTATTTTCATCGTAGTAGCACTTTTAAATGCTAACGGAAGTATATTCTTTTTTCAGAGGATCAATGCAAACGTCGCACTGGAAGGAAGTGGAACTTTCTTTGCAGGCTACGATCCTCATGTATCACCAGAGATGACGAATGTATTCTCCACCGCTGCCTTGAGAATGGGTCATACGTTAATTCGAGACACGTTCCAGCTCGACGTTAGAGGATTAAACAACAACCAGGATCCCGTGATACAAGTTAAAGACTTTTTCAATCCATCACCATTGTTCGAAAAAGTCGAAGGATTTAACCCTTACGGCGCGATTTTCAATGGACTGTCTCGTGCTCTTGGACATGCAGTTGACCCGTAAGATATATGAACTGGTTTTTTTTTGTTGTTGTTGGGGGTGGGGGAGGGGGAGGAGGTGGAAGGGAGGGACAATCACATGAAACTGACATCTTTAGCTTGTACGTCTTGTTTTCCCATTTCATACCACGTGAAGTTCCGAAAGGAATTTTCCTTTTGTTTTCCATAAGTTATGCCTACAGATTCACGTGCGTTAGGCAACATTTGAGAGAAACTGTTCCCTAGAAAAGCATCATCTGAAATGGGAAAACCAAACGTACACGCTAAAGAGGTCAATTGAGGTACAGTGAAGCGTTAACGTTCTGTGAACAATGGTTTATTAGGCTATCTTCACTCTTTCAGCAATAGGGATCTTTAATCGGCGAAGACAAAGACAGTAGTGAGAACGTCATTTAAAAACGTAAAATCGCGTCGTTGTAATTATTTCGCGATGATTCCAAGTCGTTCGACTTGCAAATTGAGCCAGGATAAAATTGGTGTAGGCGGTGTTGTTTTTTGGGAAGAAATTCAACAATAGCTGGTCTTTTATATACCGGATCCGAAATAATTAATGTCCATGAAACAAAAGAACAAAGCGAACATAACAATACCTTATTAGCAAAGCCTAATCGGAATTTAGTCTGGTATATGAAAGTCTGCCAAATTTATCCCGGTTTCCACGTCCTCTACACAACCTCAAAATTGGTCAATTCACGTCGTTGTCAGGACAACAACACCAAAGAAAAGTGCCAAAATCCACATTTAGGGCGTCAGTGCTGAGTCTTTTCTTTTGCTATTAACATGCTCATTGTTTTGTAGCGTTCCCGTAGCCGACGTCGTAGTCCTTGCGTAAGCTACATAACGTCTCAAACTGAGTTTTCGAGAGTTACAAGTGGCGTACGTTGTGAAGAAATGCGAAACTGGTCAAATTTTCGATACATTGTTTAGTTGTTTTTTGCGATAGATCGCATAAGTGTTGCGCACCCTTCCCGTTATCAAGGAGAGGCTTATTTATTAAACGTTTGCTTCTCAAATTCTCATGGGACCTTTCATGATGCATTAGAAATCCCTGGGATTTGTCCGATGTGACTGCACTTTACTTGCTTTCCATCTCCAGCGAGGAATGGAAGCCTCTGCACGGATCCCCTCGATGTTGTGTCCCGCATACGCTTCGTGACGCATCTACTTTTCCGCCATTAGGCATACGTTAAAATCCATACTTGTTACAACGGGTTTGAAACCGTTCAATTACTTGTCCATGCAGAGTTCTGGAGGACATCGAGGAGATCCGTGCAGAGGTTTCCTTGCTCTCTCGCTATTGAAGCAAATCAAGGAAACTTCTGCGAAGCAGGGAACAGTAAACTTGAAACGTCGGCATTATTTCTTTTCCATAGAATTTTCACTGCCGCGGTGAGAGAGAACCTGATCATTGAAGGACCTGGTAACGGCATCCTTGGCGATCTTGTTGCGATTAATATGCAGCGTGGACGTGACCATGGTATCCCTGGATATGTCAAGTTTGTACTTGCCTGTGGTGGACCGTTTATAACGAGTTTTACAGATCCAAACCTTGCACTTTTAATGCCTCAGGTACAAATAAATCGGCTGGCAAGTGTGTACAAAACAGTTGTCGACGTCGACATATTTGCCGGTGCTATATCCGAATCTCCCGTTCCTGGTAGTCAGTTTGGTTTCACCTTCACTTGTATTCTTCTTGAGCAGTTTAATAATTCCCGCTCTGGTGATCGCTTCTGGTATGAGACAAACGACCCTACAGTAGGATTCAAGATTGATCAACTGGACGCCATAAGGAATGTTACGATGTCTCGAGTAATCTGTGACAACGCAGACGATGTTGTCAGAATTCAACCTAAGGCATTTCGACCACGAAATAACGGTGACAATGATGATGTTCTCTGCGATGATATACCTACTGTGGACCTGACTCCCTTCAAGGAAGAGGGTAAGATCCTCTTTCATTTTTATTATCATCCGCATTATCTTCACCATCATTAATCTTTTTTCTTTCCTTTACTGTTCCGTTATCATTTAACGGGAACAGGAAATCCACAATTAAATAATGCATTTAGCGGATTTGTGATTGGCCAACTCAAGGGTGATAAACAAAGTGATGTTCACCTCTGAGCAGACAAAGAGAAACAAACTGGCTTCCTGTAATTCTTCTTCTACAGTACGATTTGTCTTCCGGTTTTGTCGGGCAGATAAATCATACCGTGTAAATTGTGTAAAACCTGTAATTTTTCCTCAAACGATCTTTCCGTTGTCCTTTTAGTATCCGCCACTTTGAACGCTTTAATACCAATTTTTGAAGTATTTATGCGCATTACCCACTCACATACCCTTTGGTTGACATGGCGGTTTCTCTAGGAGTGTCGGGCGACTTAGTAGTACTGCAACAACTTTTTTTAATCGGACCGATTCTCATTTCCATGAATAGGTCGTTCGTCGGCTGTCAAAATACACGCAAGATTTGCTCTCCGACGACGTCGGGCCGATAAATCGGGCCGACAAATCTTACGGTGTGAACCGGTAATCGGACTGAGTAAAGTCCAATTCGGTGTGTAATCATTCGAGTGATAACAAAATCCGTGGGAGTCCGATTTGTTTAGCACGAGTATGATTACAGACTGAATTGGACGACTCGAAGTCCTCTTACCAGTTAACATAAAAATTACAATTTCCGAGAAAAGAAGAACCAAGTTATGAAAGAAAGGGAAAATTTGCATTAAAAGGCTGACAAAGGAGGCGTACGTTGTTTAAATGTCGCTCTGAAAGAAACGGAAAGGAAAAAAGAAAGAAAGAAAGAAAGAAAGAAAGAAAGAAAGAAAGAAAGAAAGAAACAAAGAAGGAAAGAAGGCCCCCAATTTATGGTGATTGAAACTAAGGGTTTGATTGGTTGATTTAAACTACAACTTTGAATGTGATTGGCCTATTGAACTTTCCGATAACAAACTGTCCAGATAACAACTTGGCAACTACTTGGCAAGTGAATTATAATTAGTGGAAAATAGGAGTTTTAAGAAACCAATCACAATCGAGGAAATTGTAATTTTTATGATTAATGGAGAAAGAGGTGAAAGGATAATGGCAGCTGGAACTGGAAATTGTGTTAGTCATCTTGTTTCCGTTAGCGCGAGAGGCAATCACGAGAAATAAGCAGGAAGAAGCAAATCCTTTCACGTCTTAAATACTCTTTTTCTTTGGCCATCTCAGTGTTATCAGAAATAACACACAAACAGCGGTGACAAAAATCAGATATAAACACATCATTTGAAATTATCTTTCAGTTGACGTTTCGCATGCATCTGCCTACATCTTCAGAAGTGACGGGTCACTAACTTATTAACTATTAACTCTTAAAATTAAGTAAAGTATGATCCTCCGGGTGAGTGTAGTCCTAAGAGGGACTGTTTGAGATGACATTGACTGACGTTTCGACAACCTTAGTGGAAGTTATCTTCAGAGTGGAGATGTCTTCCGCTCAGGTTGTCGAAACGTCAGTCAATGTCATCTCAAACAGTCCTTCTCAGGACTACACTCACCCGGACGATCGTACTTTACTTAATTATAATACGACTCCTGGGTTCAAACCATTTACAATATTAACTATTAAGTAACAATAGAGGTGACAAAAACTAATAAAGACACAGCTTAATAGTTAATAGTTAATAAGTTAGTGATGCTATACGTTTAAACTCCAATTTTGTATTAACCGTCACTTCTGAAGATGTATGCGGAAGCATACAAATCGTCAAGTAAAAGGTAATTTCAAATGATGCGTTTGTCACCACTGTTTGTGTGTTAGTGTTCCTCCTCGTCTACGGTTGCGCAAGGCCACGACAGACCGTGATCTAACTTATCTAAATTCTTAATACATTCGCTAACCTTGGTCATTGGGCATGTTTCTTTTAACCTTATCCTCGCTAAAATCGCACGGAAAACTTACGGCTAAATTTTATTTTTTTTGTTTTCTTTCAGAGACTTACGGATACATGGCGAAAAGTGCCCCAACTGAAACTGTAATTGCTGCCTAATCCAGAAGGCTAGAGGCCACCTTTTTCTAACTTTTCGTTTTCGACTGGTAATATTGGCAATGAGTATTAAACTCAAATCGAAGTCAGCAGTTTGTTTTCTTTTTTTTTTTTCAACTAGTATAGTTTGACTCATTTCTGAAAGTTATAATGGCCGGCTATCGGTATCTCTCACGCGTGAAGCCTAATTTACTGATGCAAGTTGTACTTTACTGCATTCGGAATACATTTCTTTCTATATTTAAAGGAAATGCATTTGTAAAAGATTTTACCAAAGAATAAAGGGTAGTATAATTATGTAAATCAATTGCTGTCTCTTGAATGTGAAAATATTAAAACGAGTTTCTTAAATTTTTCCTGATTTTCTGTTTTTAATTCTTATTTTTTCGGCAACTTCAATTGAAATTCCATCCAATGAATTAAAATCCCTTTCTTTATCCTCAAGGGCCCGGTTGTTCGAAAGCCGATTATCTTAATCCAAGATTAGATTACTTGTTTCATGTTCTCGACTTTTCGGTGAAAGTTTCTTTTGCTTATTTTTGTTTTTCGAGATTAACTTCTTCTGATGTAAAGTTTTGCCGAATATCAACGTTGAACAGCATTTGGGAGTAGAGAAATACACTTCTTGGTTATTTTTAATCTGGGATTACCGTTAATCAACTTTTAAACAACCAGGCCGAGATGTTTTCAGTTTCACTTAGTTTCACTTTTTGCCTGAAAAATGTCTCTAAAGTCAGTTCCGATGTTTGTCCGAAACTAAGGGTGCGTTCCTTTTGGATGATCCGAAAAAGAATCACTGAAGATCCAAGATCACTTGGATCACAGTGCATCGAAGGAAACGATGAATCCACTCTGGGAAAGGATTTTTCGGTTCCTTTGATGCACCATGATTCAAGTGATCTTGGATCAGTGATCCTTTTTCGGATCATCCCAAAGGAACGCACCGTAAAAGTTCTCAGAGCAGACTCAGGTCAGCGAGTTATGATCTGAACGGAAACGGGATTTGTGTTAGCGGGTTTTCGGAGAAAATGGGACTGTAGGACAGGTCAAGCACGCCGGGAATTTTAAAAGCCAACGAGGCCAATGGAAAGTTGGCTGCTTTCCTTCTTAACCTGTCTTTTCACTACCACATTTGTACTGCAAAGTAGTTTAAAAATCTGGCAGAGACCGCTGTCCTGGCGTGCGAAATGCTTACTTGGTCCAGCGTCCGTGCGTGACTCAAAAACGTCGCGTGCTCAAGCTCGCTTATCTCACGCCGTAAATCACTCCTAATTATACAGCGATCGAAGGTAACGCTCATTTTATCGTGACCAGTGGGTTTGGAATGAATGGGTTGGTTTCTCCCGCTCCCTTATTCAAGACCTTCACTTCTCCTAATCGCTTTCAAGTAGATCTCATGATTCGGACTAAATAACTCTAAACCGAAGAAAATAATACTTGCAATCAAGTTTTCTCGACACTTTTATCATGAAATCAGATCAGAATTGCTTATTTCTCGATCCGCCATCTTGAATTATTGTGCCTTGTTAGGTTGCCCTAGGCCTATTGTTTCAATGAACGGGCAACCGTCACACGTCACAATTATTCAAGATGGCGGGTCGTTCTTAGATTCATCAACTTCGGATACAAACGCTTCCTTTGGAAACTGAAGTTCATACAATTCTGATTGTAAACATTACGTTCTTTGGTTTAAAGTTATTTTTGTCGTTTTAGTGGAGGTTCCTTTTGAATATCGGTAGCCGTTTCATACTGAATCCAGTCAAGTCTTGATTGACTTTAAACGGTCCGATAGCACAAACACAGTTTTTAAAAAAATACATACCTTGCAAAAGCGCCACTTAAATGGTGAACTGTCAGTGTTGTGTACGCCCCTGCACTGCAAATGGCCTGACCAAGATCAGCCATATCTCAGTGCTGGTCGCAGCTGAGAGATGAACGCAAAGGCAAACATGGTTTAATTATGAATGACTCAGTGAAATGAAATGAATGTATATTTGACATGCGGGTTATGGACGAATTCGAGGAGAGATCCTCGCACTCAGCCTGACAATTTAATTAAGCAGTTGTCGCTTTTTGGAGCCACCTGGATTTTTCAGTTGTCTACAAAAAAAGCGACAATTACTTAAATTGTACCACTAAGTGCAAGGGATCACTGCTTTCATTCATAGTTTAATTATGAATGTACCTTAAAAACCTTTTTAAAACACCAGCAAAAATGTTTGTTGTCTCAATGAGGACACCGCTAGGCTCCTTTTATCTGCTGATTAGGGTAATTGTGTCCTACCAGTAGTTACAGTATAGGCAAACATGCAACGGTACCATGAAAAGACGGGCCTTAATTGTGTCCACTTCATGATAAGAGTGCATACTATCTGATCCTACAAAAGTTAAACAAAGTGTTACTTGAATTGAGAAAAAGCCGGTAGCATCAGCGAGTCTACGCATAAAATGTTACAGAGGTAAGCAGGGGTTTGCACCCACGCATTCATGGCTTGCCAAAACCCCATAAGAGAGGGATTGCTTTGAGACTCATTGTTCTGTCGCACTTTGTAATAATCGTCGCACTTTGCAATACATGTCAGTCGCACTTTGTAAAAAAAACTGTTGCACTTTGTAATACCTGTCGCACTTTGTAATAACACTTGTCGTTCTTTGTAATAAAATAGCTGTCGCATTTTATAATAACAAGTTGCCGAACTTTGTAATAAATTAAGCTGTAGCACTTTGTCATGATAACAAGTTGTCGCACTTTATAATAAGCTTTCAAATTTCCTCTAAATGGCATGTTTGGTAGAAATTGCATATGACTTAACTACTTTCCCAGGGTACAAATACGTCCTTCCTTGATATTTTGATTTGCAAATTTATTGTCCAGTCCCTCTTTGGGCCGAGTTACTCGAAGCCTAGTTCGCGCTAAGCTGCGTTAAATATCATAACAACCTATAGGTTTTGGTACTACTTGACCAATAGTCAGCACGTTGGAAAAAAGCAATTGTTGCAAATAATATTGTTTGGTTTCTATACACAGTTCCTCAATTCAGATGCAATCTATAAATATTATCGAGTAGAACCTTCGGTTCTTTACTTTGATTACAGCAATGATGTATCCTCACGTAAGGCAAGGTTTTTTTAAGGAGAAACTACATGTGAAGGAAATTTGTTTGACCTGTTAACATTTCAGGTCATCGCAATTATGAATGTGACTTAAGCAGAAATTAATGAAAATAAAGCTCGAAAAACACAGGCTCGACCGGGATACGAACCTAGGGTTTTCTCTAATGTGTGACCAAAGCCAGTCATCAACATTAATCTCATGGCTTGCCGGGTAAGATCATGTCAAGTTCTGGGACAGGTGAGCTTAGAGATGAAGAGCTCTCAACGAGTTAGAAGGAAGCAGTAAGAAAACAACAACGGTTACGGCAACGAGAACGCCAAAAAGCAGTAATATTATTGGTTCAAAGAAGAATTATGATCGTACTGCACGTACTGCAGGCATTTTTGTATACATTTCTTTCCCGTACTCATCAAAGCAACAATTTGAAAATAACCAAACTGGACGTTTTTACGTTGTGGGCATATATAGTTGGTGATGAAAAATATTATTACAATTTTTTTTTACTCATTTATATAATTATTTATGTACTGTACAACAATAAGTACTGACTTAACCTAGAAACCTACATGCAACAACACCTATTAGGGAGCGCTACTTTTTGCAGAGACACTATTGAACATTAATTTGTAACTAATAAACTACTTTAAAAAACTTCGACTTGCGATACATTACTTTAACTACTGTCCAGAAAAACCTAAAACAAAAAACAAAAAAATTTGTGAATCGTTTTGTTCCTGGCACTAATGTACTTTTCTTTTTGTATTTTGATGTTCACGTTTGCTCGAAAGCAGTTCAAATTAGGAAGAGCTCCATTCCTTCTGCAATCCAACAGATACAATTTGCCTATTATTATCAAACTAGATGCTTCTGTGAAGCATACACTGGCTTGCCTGTGGTACGTGCTACAGAAAATCAGAAGGCACTGAATTGTGTGGTATTGAAATACAGCATTCCAGTCTCTGAAGAATAACAAATAAAAGAGAAGCGAGAAACATTGGCTTCTGGGCTGACATGTTGATAATTTTCAAGTTCCCTCACAACTTCTTTTCACCACAAGTGTGCGCTATGAGCATCCGAAAATTTTGTAATACTAAACTTCACTGAAGTCAAACCCTGTTTCGCGGGGTTAGTGTCGGGATGGGAGACCAAAACAATAAACCCCTCATGGAAAACAGAAACATCTGACCGAAAATACTATTAACGCTAACAAATGCGAACTCAGCAAGGTACAGATTCTGTTAGCTTGCTTTATGCAAAACAAATATTGATGAAAAAGCAAATAAATATTGATACACAGTTTTCAGAAAGAGCAGAAGGAAGTTTCTCGGACGGTCGATCGAGAATAAAATATTTACGACATGAAAACAACATTAATTTTGAACCGTGAATATAGAATATAAAAAGTTACGATCAGCGACAAACATTTTGGGAGATTTTTGCTACGTTCAAGTAAATTGCAAAATCGAAAGTGACATGGCCGGAATTCAGCGGGCGTCGTGATTAAGTTACCGCGGCATGTTTACTCGCCAAACAGTGAAGCATCTGTGTCAAATGATGGCAAGATACCGGGTTTTTGTAAGTTTCTTTTTCTGTCAAGTGTCAAGTTTGACAATGAAATGAGCGAAGTCAAAACAAAGATCACAATCACCCAACTCTTGTTTATGCAAAGTCAAAATTTACTCTCCAAGACGCGTACGACGTTATTTATCACCAGGTAATTCCATCATTTTGGAAATAGCAGCTGCTTTATTATTCATCTGCGTCACAAGTTTTCACTGATTTTGGGCCTCATTTTCTTGAAACTCAAGCACGCTTCCAACAGGCCTGTGAACCCTTCCTGCTTACAGAGCAATACTAAAAAACTTCTCCCATATCACATTTGAACCTTAAGCTCAAAAATTCAATACACAACATGATATTATAATTCACAAAGGCAGAAAATACCACAGAATCCTTTTCCAGCGAAAATTTTATTGAAACAAACAACATATTTGCTCTTAGAGGCGAAAACCTCTTCCTATTTCATTGCGTGCGTGAAGACAAGAAACTCAATCGTGTCAAATTACCATGTACTTCAGGTAAATACTGCTCACTTTGATTTCGTCTCGACGGGCGATAGATTGTTGTCGAAGTCCAGTACTCGTCGCTTTTGAGATTCATGCCTAGTTTATCCAACTGACTTTCCATTATTGAGCTTTATAAGGGTATATTTTGTTTAAGGATCCACTAAAACGCCATTCGCGTTGCATGACTTTCAACGCCATCGCAGGCTAAGTTGATGATTCTACTGTGTCCACCAGAGAAATCTACGCAGTTCCACTACCCTCTCGATCCTAAGAAAATACGCGCAAAAGGCTCTATACACAAAGGCAACACTTACCAGGGGAGTGACAGGCAAGACTTTTACCGACACGGAAAAAAAAAAAAAAAAAAAAAAGAAAAAAAAAAAAATAAATGTACTTTTCTGTTTGTATTTTAATGTTCACGTTTGCTCGAAAGCAGTTCAAATTAGGAAGAGCTCCATTCCTTCTGCAATCCAACAGATACAATTTGCCTATTATTATCAAATAATGCACGATCTTGCAATGTGGGGGATATTGAGGAGATCACTCCAAGAATAATTAACATCTTGTCGGCTGAGACTTATCTGTTGATTTGTTACCTGGAAAATATATAGTTCAAAGGCTTTCCAAAACATATTTGAATGAGGAGAATGAAACAGAAGATGGTATATAGTTTCCTTCTCATGGTTGCAGAAAGGTAATTAAAGGTATTCAATGTAACCGATCTTATACAATTAATCATTTGTGTACAGGATTGTATTTAGGACTTTATATTGAAATGGCTTTAGGTAAGGTAAGGTTCACAAAAGACAGTATGTGGAAAATGATAAGACTTTTCAAGTTGATCTTTAGTAATATTAAATTCCCGTTGCAAGTTTATACTGTTGTTTGGAAGGCGAACCTTAGCGCCAGCTAAGAGAGTGTAATAGTGTTTTGAATTTGCTTTAGCTACATCAAATACGCATTCAGAATGTTTGAAAGAAGGCTTCGATAGATCGAAAGTAGCACTGGAATCGAGATTTCTCAATTTGGACAGTACAGAATTGCGTAATCCGGTCTAAGTTAAAAAGTTACTTTTATCTATTAGTGAAGTGATCCTATGAAAAGAATTTAAATTATGCCTACGTCAAAGTGAAGATCGTTTACAAAGATGATACCAGCTCTAAAATACTGTCTATAATAAACCGGTTTGTTATCGATTAATAAGGTAAAGTCTCTGTTACGAGCCTAGAGAGGCCCATCAGGCCGGCGCTTATCTCCGGTTTCAGTAGCATGAAGCGTCTACGAGTACTTCTTCTCCCCCCTGGATGGGATGCTTTTCCATTATACATCTGGGTGGAGAGAGGCACCGTGAGAGTAAAGCGTCTTCCCCGGCCAGGACCCGAACCCGGACCACTCGATCTGGAGTCGAGCACTCTAACCATGAAGCCACCTCCTTATTATTCCAAATGATAAATTGCCAATCTCTTTCCTCTGCGAAACTTTCACGAGATTCGGCCCACCATTGTAGTAGTTCAAGATAAAGTTTAGAAGTGATTTCTACGTGGTCAATATTGTAGTTACAATTAACTAACAGGAAGCCACCATTTCTCCTTAATTTTATTGAATATACGATTTCCATGTGCCATTACTGGGGGTGAAAATTCGTCTCATCCAACCAAGTCTTCAGAGGGCTCTAATCTGCTACTAATATTACACTAACCTTTGCGCTTACAATATACTTGCTAATTATACTACTTATACTTACACTACTTATACATGCACTACTTTACAATACGATACTAAAACAAACGACTTGACGAAATACAGTATACTAATGCTACTAAGGACGATACTAATACTACAATACAATTACTTACAAATTAATATAATTAATGATTAGTTGCTTAGAAAGTTGGACCATTTTTTAGTAAAAGAAAGTAGTTTGTTTGTCGTAATCGCAATATATTTGTCTAATTCAGGTTTTTCGTAAACAAGGGTTACAAAATTTGTGAACTGGGGTCGTTTTTCATCATGTACTCCGTCATGATGTAAAGAAAATATTTTCCAATTATGATTAGGTGATTCAGTCTGAGAGTTAAACAAGACGATGTGTGTCTTAAGACACCATATATAATTTCGTTTTGCTCCAAAGCAATGTCTCCTCCACATGTAGCGTTGTACCAATTTGTAAATTTATTCCAAAACGATTTAGCAATTGAACATTCCACAAATAAATGGAGTGGCGTTTGATCAATGCCATGGCAATAACAACAATCTGATTGCTGCTTCTTTTTGATCTTGTACAAAATCAAGTTTTGTTTGTATGCATAGATACATTGTTCTCCAGACCTTTTTTGGAACTTAACTATGCCCCTCACATTCAAAGAGGTTAATTTGAATAATTCAGGGAACATTCAAACAAGATTTGGAGAAATCAGAAAAAAATAATGTTGGGATCACAGAAGGACGTTCATGACTATGAATTGATAGAATTAATTAAAAACAGAATTTTATGCTGGCCCATGTAATAGGACTGCCTGTGGATAACGAAATCAACCAGAAACAAAGCATATCACTATCAGGAAAAATTACATTTTTGGTGGCATATAAACTGTAGTGTTGCACAAGTAAAACAGACATTACTAGAAAAATAATAAAAAGCAAACAACTAGTTGCTTTTACACTTTGAAAATTCACTGCACTTGACAATATATAACAAAATAGCAGAGATGGATGCCTCATGATACTAAGAGGGTATTATTTGAATTGCCTATAGATTATCTAGATCTTCCTCAGAGAAGATTCCGATAGGAGTACGATCTGGGGACGTTTTAACAAAAATCTTACCTTTCATTGTCCAAACGCTGGAAGAGTACCTTCTCTTCTTCGTCTGTTAGCTTCATTTACGAGTCCTCGTCTGTACATCGTCAGGTTCTCGTTAATGAAATACCTCGTTTTATCTCGGTGGGATAGCTGGGAATAGATCTTTGATTTTAACAGTTTTCAACTTTGACCGTTCTTTGTACATACTTACCTTCTTTTTGTGACTCACGAATTTCGCGACAATACATTTTTCTCCTCTTAATTTATGTGAAATGTCAATATCTTCAGGTTCAACCGTAATATTGTGCGCTTCCGCTACTTTGATTACCACATCTTCTGTACTGGAGTAAGAGTCTTTTGGAATCCTTGGATTTCAATGGAGCTTTTGCGTGTATATTGCTCGAGGTAATCCACAATTGCGCCAGCTCTTGTGCTGGTTTACGAAGGTTTTCTTTATCTGTTTTAATTCGCTCATTCGACAAGTCTAGGGATTTTTTCAGCGCTTTGTTTTCGTTGTCAGTCCTGTTCAATGACCCTTTGAGATCCTTGAGTTCGCTCTTGTTGAAGTTAATACTGGCTTTTAACTCCTCGATTTCCTTCCTCAAAGCTTTGTCCTCGCTTAGTATTGACGAAACGGGAGAATTTAAAGAGTGATTGATTGCCAATAGCAAATTCTTAATTTCCAACAGACTTGGCTCCTCCTCGCTGTCAGTCAATGATTGAAAGACTTCCTTTATATGTCCTTCAAGGTTTCCACCTAAGTTGGCAGCCATGTTTGATTTCTTCGAAGCAGAATTTTCTTCTTCTGTAGATCCTCTATCGCCACGCTTGTTCTTCTTCGCGGGCATTTACGTGAAATACATTTATAGCTCGCAAAGTCCAAAGTTATTTCGTTGTATTAAAGAGAGTGAAGTTACGCGTCATTAGAAGTCGTCTAAGCGGACAGCCGAAGGACACGTCTGACAGCCATGGTCCCGCCGAGATCTCGACCAACCTCCAGTTAAAAAAAACGCTCAAAAATAACAACAACAAGCAACAGTGCAAAACATTTTGAATAATTTCGCGCATTATTCAGCCACAGACTTCACATAAAAACTTCACATTCCAAACGGAAATCAGTGTAAGGGAAATTGCACGTGTTGACTTTGCTGAATCACTCATGAAAAAATTGCATTTATATAGTTCATCGCTTTTTTTTATCAAGATCCCCTCGAAGTATTGATCTCTGCACAACATTCAATTAAAACCTCTCGAAATTTCTGTATTTTCTGACGAGTAAAACAAAATGGGTATTTAGCATTCTTTTCAAAAACTAATCGGATTGAATAAGTCTATCCACTGTCACTGAAATAATGTTCTCAACTCCGTGACGGTTTCAAAAGAGTTGTATTCAGTGGAAGCCTATGACAACTGGATGCCGGTTTCCTTCTCGCGTTCTGGAACATTATTGAAGAGTAAAAAGTCAGTAGGTTCAGTAGCTTCCAATACGATTCCCTTTTGGCTTTACCGAATGCTTGTAGGTGTTATCATCATAAAAAGTCATTATTTACTTGTTTATTTTGCCACATTATGATACAACACTAGAATGATTAATTTAAGGAAGAGAGAAAAAAAAGGCGGTAAAAGGAGATGAAAAGCTTATTGCTGGATAGACCTCCTCAGTAACATGACCTAGCGTAGATTTATACTAACTACTAAAGAAACAAGATAATTACTGAATTAGAACGGAGTCGGAAACTGGAAGAGGTGACAGGATAAAATGCCAAAAAGTAGCCTGCAGAGCAGGCGTTTTTTGACAGGCGGACGCTTGTTCAAGGTCTTAAGTTCGTAATGGGCCGCCATTTTGAAAGCACACAGCTGGTAGAGGATTGACATCATACTGTCTTCCTCTCACTGAGCGCAATTTTTTTGACTGGCCTCAGGCCTCTGTTTGATATCGGCCAATAGTTCTTACCAAAACAAAACTGATTACGCCTGCTTTGCAGGCTAGCCAAAAAGTAGACAGATTACACTTCAAAAATCATGAATTTCGTCAAGAAACAATAAACATTGATAATCCTAACAAATATATAGCTCAAGTCTTTTCTCTCCAAAGTAGAAAAAGACTGGTTGGCAGACATAACTATCGAAATTAAGAGAATTGTAAACTTAGGACTTTGATAAACTTATTGCTTTTAAACTGTTTTAACCAGATTGATAATTTCTCTAGCTCAGTATTCAGAGAGTAAGATAATTCAATTTGATCTTCAAGTTTATGTGACAAAAAGATGTTAGCACTGAATCATCAGCAAATAATATCAGTAGTAATAAAGTAGATGCATTAATTTTTTATATCATTTACGTACGAAAGGAAAAACAGAGGCTCAAGGATAGAGCCCTGAGGCTGGTACCCCAGAAGATGATTTTTGAATGAGAAGAGAAATGACCATTAAAATCTATCCCAGAAATAACTTCTTATCCATTTCAATGCTATTCCACCCGGCAATGCCTTTAAGTTAGTGCTCCAGTTTATGAAATAAAATCTCACGATTAACTGTGTCAAAGACAGTCATTGGACAGGTCACTGAAGAATAACAGCCACAGCTAGTTCACCTCGACCCGAGGCAGAGGAAATCTTACCGTACAAGTATATTAAATGCAAGAAAAGTAGAATGGTTTTTCCTAAAGCCATATTGATTATCACAGAGAATATTATAGTTTAATATACATGCATCATATCTTCGTGGCTAGCCTGACATACGGAATATGTGTTTCTTCCGTGCCAAGTGACTCATGAAAAATAAAACTCAATATTATAGTTATTTAGATGGTCGAGTAAATGGTTATAAGTGATTCTCTCTAAGAATTTCGAAAAGTTAAGGAAAAGAGAAACAGGACAATAATTAACAAACAAAGACGGATCATGATTAGCTTTAATATAAAAAAATGTACGGTCAATCACGCGAGCAATTTTCATTTGATCAGGTATACAATGGATGCCCTGGGCAATCGAAAGGTTGCCGGTACTGATGAAACAGAGGTTCATAGATGATATGAATAGATTGTGTACTGAAGAGACGCTGGAATATTATGAAAACCAACGGCCTTGCCAGATATAAAAGTTTGAGCAATATCAATAATCTCATCCTGTGTTAAAGAAAGTAGATTGAGAGATGATGTGATGAGAAAGATTTCATGTCTCCAGCTAAATTTGGGCCGATAAAGGAGAAATATTTACAGAAACTATCAGGGATCCCAACTGGATCTGTAATTTCATTACCATCAGAGTTAAAAATTAAATTTAGTTTAGGGCTAGATTTTTTCCGGTTGAAGACTTTGCCTACGGTCAATACTGACAAAACACTAGGCCCAAATTGATTGCTGCATGATCGGCAACACGTTCTTTACAAATACCTGGATTGAGCCCAACAAAGCAGGTTTCGTCTCTTTCGACGAACATTGTTTTCACTGGTACACAAAGTAACTGCAACAACTTACAACTGAAGAGGACTGTCTTGATCAAGTCTTGAACTTAGCGTTCATTTACTTCCGCCAACCGACTTAGAAATGGTCGTTTCATTGTACCTTGTTATTAAAGTGAAACGCATGAGGTCAGAATTCTATAGTTAAATATTTTCCCTTTGAACTGGCCTTTAATCGCCGGTTTTTTCTTTTTGAAACAAGTCGAATCAGTTGTGATTCAACAGCATTCCCTATAGTCTCACCGGACTACGTCAAGAACAAAGTATGTACAGCCGGTGACATTGCATTTTTCAAATGACATCGCGCTACGCGTTCCTGCTCTTTCTTTTTTGATGTCTTTTAACAGTCCTATCTTTTTAAGGTTTTCCTAGACTGTTCTGAAGTCTTGCCACTTCCACGTTTAGAAAATAAAGGCTTGCATGTGGGATGATTTAAATTGTTGCATAATTCATCTTCCATTTTTCAACCACACTCAGCTCCTGCCTAGCTCTATTTTCCCATTTTCCCAATATTGAAATTAAACCGTTCCGCGTCTATCTTCAAAATAATGTATTGATTCTGCACGCCAAAATAACTCGACAGTCATGTAAAACTCACATTTTCCTCGTTCAAAGTCCAACTGATTTACGAGACAGCACCCAAAACGCGGGGCCGGGGCCGGGGCCGGGGTCGGGGTGTGCTTTTTTTTCCAATTTTTTTGTTTCAATTTTTGTGGTTATTCTCCTGTACTGTTTTTTTCGAATGTTTGGCATTTATGGTGGAAATTAGTTAAAAAAATAAGGAATATACGGAAGCTACGAAAGGGACATCTTAGTTTGGTTTTCAAAATTAAGAGAATTTCCGACTGCAATTGGAGTTTTTGTGGGGAATATACGCTTGCTCCTAGAGACAGTACTGAAGACTAGCTTAGCTCCACATTTTAAAGCCACATTTTAATGTTTAGTTCGTAAAAACCTTCTTTGCAATACATGCAGTTCCACGATGGTCGTCACTCAACGTTCTCATTTGCTTGTTTTCTCAAAATTGTTCTCAATGATGTTGTGTATTTTTAGCATAAAACGGGATTCGATCCCTTGACGTCCGAATAGAATTGGCTAGCAATTTCCTGTGCGACTCTGACTTAACTACAAACGGTTTGTGGTAAAGTAAGACAACAACATTG
>NC_090879.1:23205009-23207509 GCF_036669935.1 Montipora foliosa
AAAATCAATTCTCCTTTTTCTTTGGATTTAAAACTATGTTAACTAAAACATTAAGTATACAGTATGTTGCCCAGTATCCGACCACTTCACTTCAAGTGCTATATTTTTTTGCCTTAGCCGCAAGAGCTGTGAAATTTGGCTGTGAAGCAATACATTTAGTCTGATGAAAACAAGCTTTGCGTTTTTACCTTCGTTTCCGTGGTGAAATTTGCATTTCTACAGAGGCTAGATGTCCATTGCTGCCCGGCAGTATCCGACCACAGGAATAACAACGCAATTAAACGTGACTTTCGGTGGGAAATAGATGTTTTTGTCTCCCTTTGCTCTTGCAAAGTACTTTGGCGTTAGAATTCGGAAAATATAAATCGACTTACGAACCGAGCATTGTGGGAAAATTGAGAATTCCGTTCTAACATCTGCTTCCGGTAGTTTTGCAATGGTTTTGCAAAGTGCGGTGTGAAAGCAACACACAGATAATTCCGCTTGGTAAATCAATGAAGAAAGTTTCAACTGAGTTGTATCAGAAAATTATTACACTACACACAGATAAATTAAAGTTAACGATATGAAATTAATCACGACTGCAGCTTATACAATGATTTTTGCACAGTAAACAAAAAATTGGTCTTATACTGGGACGCTTAGTGAAAATTTTGTTGATGATTCTGGTCTCCGTTATTCTAGAAACAGGAAGAATTGAAGGATGCTCTAACTACTGGAATTCTTTGAGAATACTCACTGCAAATATCGAAAGTTTCCTTGAAAAACATCATGATTTATAGGCAATTTCTTCAACAGGGATAGTTTTACTGAGCAGTGACAAGCGTAAATATTACCATGGAAATTTCGATCTCCTGAACAGAACGGCGCCCTCTGCAAATGATCCTACAACTTAGAGCCCGCCAAAACTTGCCTCTCAAAGCTTAAATCTTCACTTTCCTTTCGGTATACTTCGTTTTGCGTAAACTAATAAGGGCGTTGCAAAAATTGAAAATAATTTTTAACTGATCGGATACTGTAACCCAAGTTTTAAGCTTTCATTTCAAAACGACACCTGTTTGTTTTAACTGGAATTTTCCTATTTGATGGTCCACCGTTACTGACTTTAAATTCTTGAGAGAGCTCAATCGAGGAGAAAATGGGATAGAAGACTCGACAGTTCAAGAATGCAACGTGATTGTACTGTATACGCGGCTGAATTAATTATTATGCAACACGGGAGTTTCGGGCTTCAGACTTTTTATACTCGTGTTTTGCGTATATAAAAAGCTGTGTTTTAGCGGAGCTCCGCGCGCGCGGATCACCATAGTTAAGAGAATATGATAGCCCATCGATACGAGAAATTTTAGTTTTACAACAACAACAAACAACAAAAAGTTTATTTGTACCACACGTAAATGAGGATACACGAAATAAGTAATAGACGTAAGAAAGGTACAATGCCCCCGAGAAAATAACTAAGAAACTAATCTAGCTAGGAGGCAGGATAAATAATTTTACGTCTAAAGGAAAGACGTCGATTCAGGGAGGCACAAATATAATGATAAAAGATAGGCAAACAAAGAGAACGACAACAGAAAAAAAAAGATGTCACCTCAGATGGACAGGAGTAAAGAGGAAGTATAAATAAGATAATTAAGATGACGTAATAAGAGACTTTTTAAGGGAACACTTAAATTTGTGAAAGCGAAGAATTTTTAAAGACGCCTCAATATTAGTATAGGTAATCGCATGGGGCCGAGTAAAATTAAGGATTAATATCACGCGTGTTTTCAGAAGTTGCTGAAATTGCCCGAGTCGCGCAGCGACGAGGGCAATTTCAGCAACTTCTGAAAACACAAGTGATATTAATCCTTAATTTTACGATGTTTTCAGAGATAGAGTGGAATAAAGTTCATCAGTAAAACTCTTTTTTGACCTTGAACTGACAAAGTTTTTTGATCGGTGGTTTCTAAGTTTAGCTTGAATCCTATTCGCTGGCAATTGGCAATTGACTCTGAAATAACTTTTTTCCTTTTCCATTCGCTCGCTAAGGGTGTGCTTGTTTTCTTTTAAAACCCATGCAGTTCTAGAAAAATTAATTTCCAAACTGGTGAATTCCAAAGTAGATTTCACTCGAAAAACCGATATCGCACTCATCGCTTCATGCTTCACGCGATATCGGTTTTTAGCGTGAAATTTACCGCTAAAGAACTCGTATTGTTTTAGCTTTAAGTTTAGTTATAGCTTTCGCAGCTTTTTGTTATACTCTCCTTACGTTCTTGTTCTACTTTTTGTTGTTGTTGTTGTATTCCACACGTTCCTAGCTGGTTCTCGCTGTACCATCTTTGTTACGTTTGATAATTGTCTTGAAATAAGAACCGAAATACTACGTTGATTTCTCTGTTTGCTGTGGACTTCTTGCTTATCCTTATATTTTGAGTTAGCAAGATGTTTTTTGGAGTTATTATCTTGTCCTAAATGATTGCCATTACACCTTTTTGTGTGGGCAATGAGCATT
>NC_090879.1:23217509-23225009 GCF_036669935.1 Montipora foliosa
ATTGCTTCAAGAAACTTCTGAAGACACCAAGAGACACTCACCTTCTTTACAGTTTGAACAAGATTTCAGGTCATTTCGCAGAACGTGAAGTTCAATCAGTCTTGTACCACAAATATCAACCCCATGTTTAGGTTGCTGTAATGAAAATATATTTGCCAAGCCATTTACTTTCTGATATTTAAATTTTTTCAAACTAAAAGGCAAAGTAACAGGAAGGAAATTGAAATGGTCCATCTAGCTAATTTGCAATATTTGAGCCAACATTTGGCACAGTGTTAGCGACGTAACGATAAATATTTATCGCATAAACAACATACCTGTGACCTCGTTTCTATTTTTCTTGGAGGTTCAAAGTCTTGTTCCTCTTCAGGGTGATTTTCGTTGCCTTGGGTTATGCATTTTTTTGCTCTGGTCAGATTTGCTACGGATTGAATTTGTCGTTTGGAAGCAAAGCATCCTTTGTGTCGCCTGGACTCGTAGTTTGGTTTTTCGTCTTCTCTATCTCCTGCATACGCAATATTTGTCGAGCAAACAAAATACAACCCATAGAATGTTGCGAAGAAGAACAAGCAAAATGATTTTTGTTGGTGTGTCCATTCTTCATATTTATGTCCACTTTGCGAGTCCTTTATACGCTCCCTGTGGCCGTAACGATCGATCGAGTTGCCTTTGAAACTTGGGAAACATTGAATTCCAGAAACAATTTTTCTTAAATACACAGAATTGACTAAAGTTGTTCTAGCAGGAAGAGTCTCTTTTAAATGAAAATTTCGTCTCCAACAGTACAAAAGTGTCCTTGCGCGAAAAAAGCCGCACGCCGCCATGTTTGTTTTGGTTTTTCGGGTTTTAAATCTCGCGCCTCTATCGTGCGTGTTACTCACGCATGACGCAACGAAGGTGACTTACTCCCCACGCGAGGAAACTGGTACCAGCCACCTTAAGTCTATAATGCACCCATTTCAAATAGCCCTGAGAAGCAGTATTTTAAGTCTAAGCACCCATTTTAAAACGGTTAGCTTTTATTGCGAGTTAAGGTTAGTCTGCAGTGTGCAAGTGTCATACACTGCATTCTAGGTAAGGGATTGGTACGCGTTGTAGTGATAGTCAGATTGCATATTGGAGGAATCACTTATTTGCAGTGTTTAGTCTAAAACAACCGTTGTCTTGGCGTTTGGGTTAAGAAAATTGGCTTATGGTTGGTGGAACTGAGTAAAGCATTCTTTCACACATGTAGGATAAAGGGGTTTAGTTTGTAAAGAAGCTGTAGTGTTGTGTCAGTGGGGAAGACGTGAAATAAAGAAAAGGGTTTATCAACTGAGTTGATATGGTAAATTGATCACTGTAAAGCAATTTGAAACTTTAAGCTGATGTTTCGAGTCTTAGCCCTTCGTCAGAGCTAAACCCTTTTCTGTCTTTCACAAGTTGATATGTGAAGATAGGTAGGTGAATGAAGAGTGGGATAGGACGGATGTAATGGAGAAGATCATGGAGGGGTAGGTGAGTAGAAGGGAGGGAAAGATGTCTAGTTCTTTTTTAACCCCCTAAAAAGACCAAGCCCCTTTTTTTTAACTACACCCCCAAAAAACAGAAAAATCCCTTTTTCAGACAAAAAATTTAATCTGGTTTGAAAAAAAGATGAACTGGCTTAAAAAACTCAAACCTAAAACAAAATTAAACCACAAAATACGGGTCACCTCGCAGCTCTTACAAGGTCTCACCTGATTGGAGACCACCCTTGAGGTTTAACAAAAGAACAAATAACAGAAACAATGGACCCTAGGCCTCAAACAAAAGGGTTAGGTTTTAGGCCTAGGGTCCATTGTTTCTGTTATTTGTTCTTGTGTTAAACCTCAAGGGTGGTCTCCAATCAGGTGAGACCTTGTAGGAGCTGCGAGGCTACCGCAAAATACACACCTTCGCCACTTGAATTATAATTTTTCTTTTCTAGCCAAAATACGAACGAGTTTCGTTTGTCTTTTATTTATTTACAGTTGTCATCTCGCCATTTTCATCATCCTGAGCACGAGTGAGGTGCGAAGAGTGTTGTCATCCAACGCCGCTGCTGAACTGACCCTTGCCACGCTTTCAAAGGAAAATGGCTGCGATGACCTGAAGAAACGGCTGAGTTGTTTAACCAGTCCTTATCGCACCTTCGACGGAAGCTGTAACAACCTATGTAACATCACCCTTGGAATGACCGGCAGACCACTGATTCGTTTTCCACGTTTAATAAAACCAACTGCCTATGAAGGAGACAACTTTGCGCCTCGAGAATTTTCACTTGCAGTTATCCGGAGGCCAGGCTTTCCAATAATACGAACACCCCTTCCGAACGTGAGAGAGGTTAGTTTTACGGTATTTGAATCCGGCGAGGGTGACCTCAATAATATTGCGCCGGAATTCACCCATCTCACGATGACCTGGGGACAATTCTTGGACCATGACGTCACCTTGACAGAACTTGCGGAATTGCCCGAGGGCGTAAGCTGTGGAACGAACACTGCTCCATGTCCTGTCGCTAGTGGCAACCAAATCGACTGCCTCGGAATTAATATCGATTTGTCCCAGTTTGCGCTTGAAGGACTCCCAACTGCTCAGTGTATTCCATTGAGAAGATCAGCAAGGACCTCAGACGGCCAGCAGGTCAGTTTCACGTTTAATGGCTCATTACTCTGCCGCCCAACATATTCTCAAGACCTATTTTTTCTTTCCTAATATAAGGGGAGTCACGCATTTTTAGATGAAAGACCGGAACCCACAATCAAAAGTTATGAGGTTCTCTTATCTACTACCGTACTGTCTTTGTTCAATGCAAAAAGAACAAAGACGAGTTATTTGCCGAAATGAAGGAAAGCTTCAACGTTTTAAACAATTAATTAAGATTTTAAGATGATAGTAAATGCAGTTCCTTAGATGGTGTGTGACTTCATGAGAAAAAAAATGGAGGAATAAGTCTATCCCGGCTAACTTGTGGTCTGTATGCTATTTTGTTTGGTAGCTAAACATTATAACCCATTTTATCGATGGTTCTCAAGTGTATGGTTCAGACAGAAAGACAGCGGATGAACTTCGAGACCGAAATGCAAACCTCGGGCTTCTTCTTGTACTCCCGTTTATCAGAACAGGCTCCAGAGCACAACCTATCCTTCCACCCCAGGATGAAGAAGCTTTCTGTAGATCAGAGGATCCAGAAACAGAACCTTGTTTGAGGGGTGGTGATGAACGCGTGAATGAAAACCAAGGTCAGTGAGGAAAGCTTAGATTAACAACAAACTTAACCACAACAGTGACGTGCTCTGTTCTTTTCTTGCAACTTGCTTATACGAAGACCTTTGGCAGCTCCCAAAAAGCGTATTCTGGGCAGGTATATGGTGGGTTACTCCGGAATACTGAGACATCAGTAAAAGAATAAAAAAAGCAAGGAAATCGATAAAAAAAATTACAAACATATCTGTAAGTGTTTACTTCTTAATTATGAAATCTTAGCGGAGCGCGAGTCCCCATCGAGTCCTTCCGTCTTCGGGACTTAGGGCCGAGTTTCTAAAATTGTTTGTGCACAAAGTCACGTAGCATTTCACTTCTGTTGGCATTTTCCAAGATGGCCTCCCAAACAATCCTAGAAACACTTGCGCAGCGACTCCCTTCCAAAGTGAGCTTTTGGCCCCTGTCAGCGATCCGGCGTCTTTTTAAAACTGCTAAATATAGTTTTCGCCAATCTTGACAAGGGTACATTGATAACTTAATGCATTTAATATTTGATTGACAGCTTTAACGGCGATGCACACCATATGGGTTCGTGAACATAACCGTATAGCCCTCGCTTTGCACGTTTTGAATCCCAAGTGGGATGACGAAAGGCTCTTCCAGGAGGCGCGTAAAATAGTGATCGCGGAGATTCAACACATCACCTACAACGAGTGGCTCGAAGTTCTCTTCAGTAAAGAGACGGTAAGTCTTTGCATAAATGATTAAACAATTTTGGCTGATAACACACCAATGAGGCGCCCAACGCTTAATTAAAATCAACTGAGATTTTGCTGGAGTACTTAACACCAGCTTATCTGAGGATTCAAGCATTTTGTTGTGTTACACTCAAGAACCTTTTCCTTACGTGCAGCCCGGGGAGGGGGGATACTTCCTATTGAGGGGCTAATGGGGATGTGCCGCTGGATGGGGTTGTATTTTCGCGACTGGATTGACTCTAATGGGGTTGCATTTTCAACAGAGTTCCCGACAAAGGTACTAGAATGGGGTCACAAATTGTCGGGATTTTGGGGTTTCCGAAAATTCTGGCTAGTGCGGGGATTTAAATATAGAAAGATTCGCGGTAAAAAAGAGTTTTTGAAGAAAGAACTGTAGGGCTGTTGATGTAATATTTACTGGTCGCATTATATTCTGTTTTGAAATTACGATTAAAAGGCTTTATGTGAGGTTTATGCATAAACATAAAATGACTAAGTTGGGGTAGCTAATATTACATTTACTTAAAAGTGACTAAGATGGGGTCTATAATTGGCCGTAAAGTAGACTATAAACGGATAGGGGTTCTGAGAGGCCAGCGCCACATACCGAGCGAAAATTCACCCAAGTACCCCCCTTGGACGTGCAGACTCATTGAACATCTTGAACTTCAGCGGTGAAGCGGAAAGAAGCGGTTTCCGCGGAATAGAAACTCTGGGTTCAAATCCAATCCATGAATATATGTTTTTTACTTCCTTGTTTTCTCTGCTGCCACAACGCCTGGGACACAGTGTCCTAAACTCATGATAATAGTGAATTCAAAGTAAATTAAGAATTCACGATAATCGTGATTTCGGAGGAGAGATCCTGTTGATCAAAAACTGGTACCTGGTCAGCGGTCAATTAAAAAAATTAACCGTCTTCGTCTTGAAAAAGACCATTTTACAATGCTGTGCTCAGTTACCAGGCCTTTGAATGAAAGCGAGGCTGGAGTTGACCATACTTTGATACAAACCTCATTGCTTTTTACTGGGTTGCCTATGGCAAACCCAGTCGAGGTCTGCGTTTAGTTTGTTTGTTTAATTTTATTTATTTATTTTTGTTTTTTTGTTTTTTTTTTTCCGTGTCGGTAAAAGTCTTGCCTTTCACTCTCCTGGTAAGTGGGTAGTGGAACTGCGTAGATTTCTCTGGTGGACACAGTAGAATCATTAACTTAGCCTGCAATGGCGTTGAAAGTGTATCAATAGTTATTTGCTTTTTCATCAATATTTGTTTTGCATAAAGCAAGCTAACAAAATCTGTACCTTGCTGAGTTCGCATTTGTTAGCGTTAATAGTATTTTCGGTCAGATGCTTCTGTTTTTTTATGAGGGGTTTATTGTCTTGGTCTCCCATCTTAACACTAACCCGGCTGAACGGGGATTAACTTCAGTGAAGTTTAGTATTACAAAGCTGTCAGATGCTCAGAGGGCACACTTGTGGTGAAAAGAAGTTGTGAAGGAACTTGAAAATTATCAACATGTCAGCCCAGAAGCCAATGTTTCTCGCTTCTCTTTTATTTGTTATTCTTCAGAGACTGGAATGCTGTATTTCAATACCACACAATTCAGTGCCTTCTGATTTTCTGTAGCACGTACCACAGGCAACCCAGTGTATGCTTCACGGAAGCATCTCGTTTTAGGTAAATCATGTTGTAATCCTACCGAGCTTCTATTTACATAAGAAAAGCAGTGAGGTTTGTATCAAAACAAGATCAATTCCAGCCTCGCTTTTATTCAAAAGCCTGGTAACTGAGCACAGGACTGTAAAATAGTCTATTACTGCAAAAAAAATTCTCCCCAAGGTTGAGCATTCAAGGCAATTACTTTCGAAATGTGAAGAAAACGACCACTGATTATTATTTTCATCGTAGTAGCACTTTTAAATGCCAACTGAAGTATATTCTTTTTTCAGAGGATCAATGCAAACGTCGCACTGGAAGGAAATGGAACTTTCTTTACAGGCTACAATCCTCATGTATCACCAGAGATGACGAATGTATTCTCCACAGCTGCCTTGAGAATGGGTCATACGTTAATTCGAGACACGTTCCAGCTCGACGTTAGAGGATTAAACAACAGGCAGGATCCAGTGATACAAGTTAAAGATTTTTTCAATCCATCACCATTATTCGAAAAAGTCGAAGGATTTAACCCTTACGGCGCAATTTTCAATGGACTGTCTCGTGCTCTTGGACATGCAGTTGACCCGTAAGATATATGAACTGTTTTTTTGTTGTTGTTGTTGTTGTTGTTGTTGGGGGTGGGGGTGGGGGAGGAGGTGGGAGGGAGGGACAATCACATGAACTGACCTTGCCTAATAAACCATTGTTCACAGAACGTTAACCCTTCACTGTACCTCAAGTGACCTCTTTAGCGTGTACGTTTTGTTTTCCCATTTCAGATGATGTTACTCTATGGAACAGTTTCTCTCAAATGTCGCCTAACGCACGTGCATCTGTAGGCATAACTTATGGAAAAACAAAAGGAAAATTCCCTTCGGAACATCACGTGGTCTGAAATGGGAAAACAAAACGTACTATTTTCACTGTTGCAACAATAGGGATCTTTAATCGGCGAAGACGAAGACAGCAGTGAGAACGTCATTTAAAAATGTAAAATCGCGTTGTTGTAATTATTTCGCGATGATTCCAAGTCGTTCGGCTTGCAAATTGAGCCAGGGATAAAACTGGTGAAGGCGGTGTTGTTTTTTGGGAAGATATTTAATAATAGCTGACCTTTTATATACCGGATCCGAAATAATTAATGTCCATGAAACAAAAGAACAAAGCGAACTTAATAATACCTTATTAGCAAGGCCTAATCGCAATTTAGTCCGGAATATGAAAGTCTACCCAATCTATTTGGGCTCCCACGTCCTCTACACAACCTCAAAATCTGGTCAATTCACGTCGTCGTCAGGACAACGACAGCAAAGAAATGTGCGAAAATGCTCGTGCAGGGAGGGCAGAGCCTTTTCTTTTGTTCATTAATAAGCCCATTGTTTTGTGGCGTCGTAGTCCTTGCGTGAGCTTACAAGTGGCGTACGTTTGTAACGTAGTTATGGAAAGCACTCATACAAAATGTGTGTAAAGTGCACAACCAGAAAACAAAAGCTGACTACGAAAAACGACGACAGAGACGTCATAAATGCATGCCAACACTAAAAATCATAACTGTAACTCTTTATACATGTTTGTAACCGTGTTCTATATCCGTATCGGATAACAAAGGCGATATATATGACGTTTGTAAAGAAATGCGAAACTGGTCAAACTTTTGAAACGTCATCATACTTTAGTTCGTTTTTTCCGCTTAAGTGTAGCGCACTCATTTTCCTATCAAGGTCAGGCTTATTTATGAAATTTTAGCTTCTCAAATTCTCATGGGACCTTTCATGATGCATTCCAAATCCCTGGGATTTGTCCGATGTGATTGCACTTTGCTTGATTTCCATCTCCAGCGAGGAATGGAAGCCTCCGCACGAATCCCCTCGATGTTCT
>NC_090879.1:23230009-23245009 GCF_036669935.1 Montipora foliosa
TGGCGTGCGAAATGCTCGCTCGGCCCATTGTCCGTCCGTGACTTAAAAAGGTCGCGTTCTCAAGCTTGCTTGTGTCACGCTTTATCGTGACCCAGAGGAGGAATGAATAGTATCCCATAATAAAAAGGGATTCCTTTTATATCATCAATTGAAGTCGTGACGTAATCAGTATCTTCCAGCCACAACGCAGAGGTGAACAGTGCTTGAGACTACCATGTTGTGTTTACAAACAGACCCTGGTGTCAAGGCTTCGGCTCTTAAGCATAATGTTATACCTTCATTACGAGTCAGAAGAAAAATTTGTTGTCAAGTTGAATGATTTTACGTGTGCTTCATTGAAATGTTTATTTTTTTCGGTCCGCCATCTTGAATAATTGTGACTTGTTATGTTGCCCTATTGCAAACGTCACAATTATTCAAGATGGCGGATCGTTCTGAAATTCATTAATTTCGGATACGAACGCTTCCTTTGGAAACTGAACTTCGAATAATTCTGATTGTAAACATTACGTTCTTTGGTTTAAAGTTATTTTTGTGGTCTTAGTGGTGGTTCCCTTTGAATATCAGTAGACGTTTTATACTGAATCCAGTCAATTCTTGATTGACTTTAAAAGGTCCGATAGCACAAACACTTTTTTTTTAAAAATGTAGATGTACCGTGCAAAAGCAGCCAATTAAATGGTGAACTGTCACTGTTGTGTATACCCCTGCACTGAAAATGGCCTGACCAAGATCAGCCATATCTCACTGTTGGTCGCAGCTGAGAGATGAACACAAAGGCAAACATGGTTTAATTATGAATGACTCAGTGAAATGAAATGAATGTATATTTGAAGTGCGGGGAAAAGGTAAAGTAACTTTATTTAACGTCGGTAGTTCCTTCAGCTACGAGGCTGGTATCAATGGAAGCCGACGGAATTAGAGGAGAGATCCTCGCACTCAGCCTGACAATTTAATTAAGCAGTTGTCGCTTTTTGGACCCACTTGGATTTTTATTATTATAGTTCAATTATCAATGAAACCTTAAAAACCTTTTTAAAACACCAGCAAAAATGTTTGTTGTCTCAATAAGGACACCGCTAGGCTCCTTTTATCTGCTGATTAGGGTAATTGTGTCCTACCAGTAGTTACAGTATAGGCAAACATGCAACGGTACCATGAAAAGGCGGGCCTTAATAGGCCCTTTCTGAGTTCAAGTCTGCCTCCTCTTCAAAGCGAGTCTAAGTGCGAAGTTTTTCTTATGCAAATTAGTTTTAATTCATATGTAAAGTAGAACTAATTACCATCACAAAAACTTCGCACTTAGACTCGCTTTGAAGAGGAGGCAGACATGAACTCGGAAATGGCCTATTGAGTCCACTTCATGATAAGAGTGCATACTATCTGATCCTACAAAAGTTAAACAAAGTGTTACTTGAATTGAAAAAAAGCCGGTAGCATCAGCGAGTCTATCAGCGAGTCTACGCATAAAATGTTACAGAGGTAAGCAGCGGTTTGCACCCACGCATTCATGGCTTGCCATGCAAAACTCCAATAAGAGAGGGATTGCTTTGAGACTCTGAACTCTGGACGCCTGGTGACGAGTTTAATCGGTTCTGCTGGAGGGAGGGGAGTCTCAAATTGCTAAAAACAAAACTCACTGAGCAATTTGAGACTCCCCTCTTTCCAGGGGGACATATATTCCCCTCGTCACCAGGCATTCCGAGTTCAGTGCCATTTTGAATTGGGCACTTCGCGAGTACAACGCTTTCCGGCCGCCATTTTAGCAGGTTAACTTTACAAGTTTTACGGAGTCTGGTGGCTTCGCGTTGCTACCTGGAGATGCTTCAGTGGATTCATGGTTTAGAGAAATTCATGTTCCACGAGCCTGGCGTGTTTATTTAGCGACTGGATTCGATTTTCACGAAAGAAATCGTGCATGTTTTGGGTCGATCGGAGTTCCTACGCTGGCTTCCGTCTCCTACCTTGTCACTATACTATGAAGGAAGGTGAACGGGGACCATTTTTCCCGAAACTTCGTGTACGTATTAAAGACAACAACAGCTCACCACATGGTAAGTTTTATCGATTTTTATTTCCATTTTCTAGCAAATTTTCAGACCTAAACATTGCCTCATATGTTCTCTGTATTTACCTACACACAGTGAGCCTGGGTTACCTGTGATGAGGTTAGCGTTTTTCTGTTGTGCTAACTTAATTAAATATAAATATACATTCTACCTCGTGAGTTTGTTATTCTCGTTAACCAGCAGTGGAAAGTCATTGCAACGCGAATGGCGTTTTAGTGCATCTTATGTTGTTTGTTTCAATAAAATATTTCGCTGGAAAAGGATTGTGTGATATTTTCTGCCTTTGTGAATTATAATATCATGTTGTGTATTGAATTTTCGAGCTTAAGGTTGAAACGTGATACGGGAGGATATTTTTAGTATTGCTCTGTAAGCAGGAAAGGTTTCATGAAAATAAACAGGTCTGTTGGAAGCGTGCTTGAGTTTCAACAAAATGAGCCCCAAAATCAGCAAAAAATTGTGACGCCGTTGAATAATAAAGTAGCTGCTATTTCCAAAATGATGGAATTACCTGTTGATAAATAACCTCGTCTTGGAGAGTAAATTTTTGACTTTGCAGAAACAATGGTGGGCGATTGTGATCTTTGTTTTGAATTCGCTCATTTATTGTCAAACTTTATAACACTTGACAGAAAAAGAAACTTACGAAAACCCGGTATCTTGCCATCACTTGACACAGATGCTTCACTGTTTGGCAAGTAAACATGTCGCGGTAACTTTAATAATCACGGCGCCTGCTGAATTTATTTGTGCAGCCAAAACTTACAATAACAAAATTGAGCGTAGCAAAAATCTCCCAAAATGTTTGTCGCTGATCGTAACTGTTTATATTCTATATTCACGGTTCAAAATTAATGTTGTTTTCATGTTTTAAATATGTTATTCTCGAGCGACCGTCCTGGAAACTTCCTTCTTCTCTTTCTAAAAGCTGTGTATCAATATTTATTTACTTTTGCATCAATATTTGTTTTTGCATAAAGCAAGCTAACAAAATCTGTACCTCGCTGAATTTGCATTTGTTAACGTTAATAGTATTTTCGGTCCAATGCTTCTGTTTTACGAAGGGGTATATGTCAGATGCTCAGAGGGCACGCGTAAACTTGTGGTGAAAAGAAGTTTATCAACATGTCAGCCCAGAAGGCAATGTTTCTCACTTCCCATTTATTTTCTTCGATCTTTCTGGGTTCAGTACTTTGCTAGTAACCACATGTCTTCTCAGGCTATTTACCCAAGGCTTCTACCATGGCACTTAACTACAATAATAGACAATACCAAAACAATATCGTGCACTGTTAGAGCTACATATATCGTGCACTGTTAGAGCTACATATTACGCAAGGACAGATCTGTTTCGTCGTACGAACGTGTGAGAACCTGTGAGCCAAAGGGCCTCTGCTGGTATGACTTCTGGGTGACCCCTTACATGGTCTTAATGACCCCCCAACTTGAAAAAATTGTCTGGAACGATTCACGTACCACAGGCAACCCAGTGTACCCTCACGGAGGGTATAGTTTCATCTAAAAATGATTAGGCTTTCACGTCTTCTCTATGAACAAAAAATCAATTCTCCTTTTTCTTTAGATTTAAAACTGTCTTAACTAAAACAGTATACCATGAGGGACGCAAGTTACTTCTTAACTGTAAGTACCGTTTCACGCTGAGATCGTTTTCTTGCGGTCGGGAAAGGCTTCATAATCCACCATGTCCGAAGAAATTTTCTGTTATCTCCCTGCATCTACCAATGTGATATTTCAGATCTAATATTTACAAATACGTGTCTCAAACATCTGGAAAATGTTGTCATTTGATCAATACCATTTCACGTTTCACAATTTAACAGATCAAAGGTATGTTTGTAATTATTTTAGTGGAGATGGCGCAAAAAAACGGTTTCAGTCCCTTTACTCGGTTATGCTTAGAAACAATATTTGTGGCATAAGTTCACATCAATACTTTAAAAGCGGAAACTTTGTGATTTCGCACTTTCCGGAAAAAAAAATTGAACAAGCACACATTGGATTTCTTGGCTGATGCAAAGAATCATGGAAAAGCTTTATCTTCCGCCTATTCCAACCTTGGCCACGTCCTTTGGTTTTTTGGCAGGAATACCTCGACAGTTAAAATTACGAAAAAAAGCTCCCTTTACAACGATGGCACGTTTAATCAACTAAAGAAATTCGTCAACGATTTCGGTTTGAGGAATCACGATTTTTTTCCGAAGACGTCAGTGGAGTTGTTACTAGTGCCAAAACCCGGTCAAGAAAACCTACCGTAAACACATATAGAGGCCCACACGTCAAGCACAAAGAGCTTATCTGCCCAGCTGTTAACCTAAGTAACTTGGAGTAATAAATCAATTCGATCTTTGACGCAACGAATAAATTACCAGAAGAATTCATTTAATAAGAATTTTTTTTCAAATTTTAGTAAGTACCTTTGAAGATCATTATTACTGGGTTGCCTATGGGCAAACTCAGTCGAGGTCTGCGTTTAGTTTGTTTGTTTTCTTTTTTTTCTTTTTTTTTTTTTCCGTGTCGGTAAAAGTCTTGCCGGTCACTCCCCTGGTAAGTGGTGTCTTTGTGTATAGAGCCTTCTGCGCGTATTTTCTTAGGATCGAGAGGGTGGTGGAACTGCGTAGATTTCTCTGGTGGACACAGTAGAATCATTAACTTAGCCTGCAATGGCGTCGAAAGTCATGCAACGCGAATGGCGTTTTAGTGGATCCTTAAACAAAATATACCCTTATGGAGCTCAATAATGGAAAGTCAGTTGGATAAACTAGGCATGAATCTCAAAAGCGACGAGTACTGGACTTCGACAACAATCTATCGCCGGTCGAGACGAAATCAAAGTGAGCAGTATTTACCTGAAGTACTGTACATAATAATTTGACACAATTGAGTTTCTTGTCTTCACGCACGCAATCAAATAGGAAGAGGTTTTCGCCTCTAAGAGCAAATATGTTTGTTTCAATAAAATTTTCGCTGGAAAAGGATTCTGTGGTATTTTCTGCCTTTGTGAATTATAATATCATGTTGTGTATTGAATTTTCGAGCTTAAGGTTCAAATGTGATATGGGAGAAGTTTTTTAGTATTGCTCTGTAAGCAGGAAGGGTTCACAGGCCTGTCGGAAGCGTGCTTGAGTTACAACAAAATGAGGCCCAAAATCAGTGAAAACTTGTGACGCAGATGAATAATAAAGTAGCTGCTATTTCCAGAATGATGGAATTACCTGGTGATAAATAACGTCGTACGCGTCTTGGAGAGTAAAATTAATTTTGACTTTGCATAAACAAGAGTTGGGCGATTGTGATCTTTGTTTTGACTTCGCTCCTTTCATTGTCAAACTTTATAACACTTGACAGAAAAAGAAACTTACAAAAACCCGGTATCTTGCCATCATTTGACACAGATGCTTCACTGTTTGGCGAGTAAACATGCCGCGGTAACTTAATCACGGCGCCCGCTGAATTCCGGCCATGTCACTTTCGATTTTGCAATTTACTTGAACGTAGCAAAAATCTCCCAAAATGTTTGTCGCTGATCGTAACTTTTTATATTCTATATTCACGGTTCAAAATTAATGTTGTTTTCATGTCGTAAATATTTTATTCTCGATCGACCGTCCGGGAAACTTCCTTCTGCTCTTTCTGAAAACTGTGTATCAATATTTACTTGCTTTTTCATCAATATTTGTTTTGCATAAAGCAAGCTATACCTTGCTGAGTTCGCATTTGTTAGCGTTAATAGTATTTTCGGTCAGATGTTTCTGTTTTTTATAAAGGGTTTATTGTTTTGGTCTCCCATCCCAACACTAACCCCGCGAAACAGGGCTTGACTTAGTGAAGTTTAGTATTACAAAGTTTTCGGATGCTCATAGGGCACACTTGTGGTGAAAAGAAGTTGTGAGGGAACTTGAAAATTATCAACATGCCAGCCCAGAAGCAAATGTTTCTCGCTTCTCTTTTATTTGTTATTCTTCAGAGACTGGAATGCTGTATTTCAATACCACACAATTCAGTGCCTTCTGATTTTCTGTAGCACGTATCACAGGCAAGCCAGTGTATGCTTCACAGAAGCATCTAGTTAAGAGCAAATTCCCACAAGAATCAAACAAAATCGAATTTCTTCGGGAAGGCTTGAAAACTCAATTTCGCTTCCCTTTTGCATATAGCTAGCCCCTAGCAAGAATACAAGCAGCCTGTGTTTTTTTTCCTCGGAATAGGTTTGTCTTTCCGAGAAAAACAACATTTTCGATTTAACCTCCAGTCTCAGTTTAGCGAGTCCCAACTTGGCTGAAAATTGACCATTTCCATTCGATTCGCATGTCGTAACTATCGAACGCAGAAAAATTGTAATACAACGAACTTATTGCATAACGTTTCCTTGTCCAAAACCTACAATTTCAAGAATATTGGATTAATCTAATTATTTTACCGTAAACAAAACCAAAGTGTTTACCAAATGTTAACTTCGGCGGTCGGTGGGAAGAATTGTTATTTTGACCATGTGCCATATCACCGAATTTCATGGGATTAAGGACTTTAATTAAGGAAGGGTAGGTCTTTCAAAATATGTAAAATTTAGTTTGGGCAAATGATTGGCAGTCGTCAAAAAAATGATTCAAAATCGCTTACACTAGACACAAAATCACGCCAGCGGTGTCGAGTGCGTGACCCACAGGCAGCCCAAGCTCTGTAAACTATTTATAGGCTTTGTATGGGAAAATTAACTTCGAGCTTATTATAAAGCTCAAATAAACTGTAGATGTAGAAGTAAACTTGTCTTTTGTTGTCATTTCCGCTTATGAGGGGAAATGACAACTGACGACATCGCAAAAATTCGTAAGCCACAAACCCGTATAAACGGACACAGTTTGCCCTCCGATTGCACAGAAAAGACGAGGACAATTGGACGTTGAGGTAAGCGAAGTTTATTTCTACATTTACAGCTTTTTTGAGCATTTATAAGCTCAATGTTAATTTTCCCATACAAAGTCTATAAATTGTATACCGAGCTTGGGCTGCCTTTGCGTGACCAAGAGAATATTATCATTGTATCAGGGGCACCCAACGAGTAATTTCGGTAAATATCTGTTCGGAAGGAACAGATATCCGCCATCTCCATACTAATATTACTTCGGTTCGAAAAGTCAGCGTTACAAAGGTATAAATATGAGAAAAATGTTTAACCTCTTTGATTTGTGACATCGTGAATTTTGCAAACTCAGCGGCGTTTTCGACAGCTTCCCACATAACAAAAAAAAAAAAACAATAAACTGAATAAGTTCTGGTCCTCAAATGCATATGTATTCATTGTATGTATCACTATCTGTATCAATGTCAGTGTCCTTTGATTTAGTAAGCAGTAAACAGCTTAAGTGTTATTCAATGTTTGACTTTTAGGTTGCCATTTTGATGACATTTGATGGTCCTTCGTGTTGTTGACTTTCAACGCGTAATTTGCATATTTATGCCCGAGGCAAGCGCACGCAATACCATTTGCACATAGGGGTGAGGTTGGGGATTTCAGCGGACTACAGAACAGGAAGTGCCCCTTCACCAGGTAAAAAATCAAATACTTTCACTGGTCACTGGTCAAGAGAACAGACTGTGCAAGGAGAAAATAAAGCGTCAGAGAAATCAAAATCATAAACTGACCAGCAAAGCCTGAATTTAAAAAAATCGGAAATTGATCAGCTGCTACTGACTCTTCTCCCGATGTCTTCTAGATCCTCATTCTAAAATTCTAATGCATCAGTCAATTTCAGCAGTGCCCATCTCCCCTTCCCCCGGGCAACCGCGGGGTATTTGCTCACGTTGTCAGTCCCGGGGGTGGGGCATTCGCAATTTTATGGCGGCTCGGGGGCTGGGCATTTGCGTACCCTGGGGCGACCCCAGGGCATTTGAAACACGTGTTTTCAAAAGTTCCATGGATGAGTTCATCTGGAAAGACGAGGCGTTTGTCGATCAATGGCTTGTCCGTCAGGGACTAGAGAAACTTGCAGATGTTTTTAAAGGTATGTTTTCTCAATTTTAGGTACTGATATCTTCATCATCACTTGTAACATATAAGCGGCAAGGTGAACTATATTTTGTTTATCACAAAACAATCACTGAAGTGAACACGACTATTTCGCATTCAAAACTAGCCTAGCATTTTTTTAAATTCATGAAAATGGAGTTAAAATACTTACGATTTCCGAATTCAAATGATGCGATCTTCGAGACTGATCTTCCGAGCTTAAAAAGTATTGAAATAAAATATTAAAGTTGTGAGATTTCTATAACTGGTAATTGTTTTATTGTAAACACTGTTAACAGGATTGCCGTTATTCTAGTCAAAATATTCAAAACAAATGGTTTTTATACAACAAAATATTCAATGTCACGCTATCCTCTAGCAAACTGTTAAAAACAAAATATAAGGAAATAAATAAAATATTATAAGAATCAACTAACACGTCCTGTTGTCCTTGAAGTCTTACCGTTGTATTAAAATACTGAACATTTGAACGTTTTATTCACTGGTTAATAAAAAAACTGCAGAGGTGTTGGAAGGCAATGTTCCCGGGGACGGGGCATTTGCCCTCTTTCTTCATCCCCTCCCGGGGGAAAATGCTAATGCCAGGGGATTAGCCCGGGGGTGGGGGTGGGGAACGGCTCGAATAGGCTTTTTCACGGTAATCTAGCATGTATGTGAGGCAATTTCGGGCTATTTTGTAGTTTTAACCCGAAATTCCCTCGCACCCACGTTAGATTACATTGTAATGCAAATGAGAAAAACTAACCGTGAAAAGGGCTATTGACTGATGCATAATTTGCTATGGCCGTGTCGATCGCGCGAACAACGACTAGCAACTATTGCTTTAAAAGAACACGAAACTGCCATGATTTTAACAGCGGCTTTGCACAAATTTCTCGTGGGAAAAAGGGCTTTCTTTTACTTTATTTGGTATCAGTGAATTAAGTTAGTGTCGTCTAGGAAAAGTAACCAACATTTTTGTCGCATGGTCAATAGTATGAAATATACAAAAAAAAGTAATTATAATTTCGTTTTCCGTAGAAACACAGTACTGAGATTCCAATGCGTTTTTTTGTTGCATGTTATATTGGCAGACGCTCAGCTTACAAAAATCCCCACCCCTACCCAGTGCAAAGAATTTTGCCACATGCTGCACAATATGCAAATTAGAAAGACAGAGCGATCACACATGTGGCTTATTCGTTTTCACTGGCTATTTCTGCTTCAAAGCAGGTTGAGTGATTCTATCTAGCAATACAATGAACCACCAAGGTACAGGTTGCATAGGGACTTCGCAAAATCGCTTTTTGTGGTTAAATCTACCAAACAGACCTCTGTACCCTCTGTTCCTCTTTACCCGCTATTCCTCTGTACCCGCAGTTCCTCTGTACCTTTGTACCTCTGCACCCTCTGTTCCTGTGTACCCCTGTACCCTCTGCAGTCTCTGTTCACTATTTCGGAGCCCGGTATATGAGAGACTAGCCCAAACTTAGCGGAGCGCCATTGAAGAAATGACTGCAGACAAACGTTGTTTGACCGTCAAGATATCATATCCGAGCTAAAGTGAACATATTTATGTTGCAGTGTGCTTTAGTAATGCAGATATTTCGAAATGAAGGGATTTCATTAATTATACATACAGGGGTAATGTTTGGTCACGCATTCGACTACTGGCGTGATTTTGATTTTTCTGTACGATTTGAATAATTTTTTAACGAGTGCTTATTCATTTGCCCAAACTAAACTTTACATATATTGGAAGACCTATCTTTATATAGTTAGAATCTAAAATCTTTTGGAATTCCGAGATATGGCACATGGTCAAAATGTCAATTCTTTTCACCCACCGTCGAACTCTTCGTCTGAGAACATTCTACTTTTGTTAACCACCAAATAATTAGATTAATCCAATTTTCCTGTAATTGTGCTTTTTTCGACAAGGAAGGGTTATGCAAACAGTTGGTTGTATTACCACTTTTCTGCATTCAATCGATTTTCAGCCCGGTTGGGACTCGCTAACTTGATGCCAGGACGTGAAATCGAAAATGTCGTTTTTCTCGGAAATATCGAAATATTTAAGGAAAGAAAACGCATGGCGTTTTTACTTTCACTGAGGCCTACTTATATACAAAAGTAGGGCGAATTTAAAGTCTTACCGGACTATATTTGAATTTTGTGGGCATTTGCTCTTAACACTTACAATCTAAAGTTATTTCCAATTGAGTTCCATTGAAAACGCCAGTTTTGAGTGAGACAGGGGACAGAGGTCAATGAATGAGTCACTAACCCAAAAGAAACGAAAAATCACACCCGTAAAGTCGACCAATGAGAAAGAAAACTACTAATAAAACAAATTTCTACTTTCGCGCTAAAACACGTTGCATGTAGGTACTTTGAATTCTGATATCCCGCTGTTTGTGATATTATTTGTTGCTCGTTGATATTCGTCGAGGATTGTCAAGAGGGTATAGCATTACCGTATAAACTCTTGTTCTTAGGCCATCGTAGCTTGATTAAGAAAATAACACAAACAGCGGTGATAAACATTGTATTCAAACGCATTTTTTATAAAACTTGACGTTTCGTATGCTAGTCAACATACATTTTGAAAAGTGACCGATACAATTTTTGAAATGACTATGTATCTATGCCGTAAACATTAGGGGTCTGGAACCTAGACTGAGAAAAATGATCTGCAGCAGTACGTGTCTAGACATAATGAGGAAATGAGGAGTAATAGCTACAACAGCAATAACTTCCCACTACTAATATTGACCTTAAGGGAAGGCTTCAGCTCTTGAATGAGCAAAGTCTCTTTAATTTTGCAGTTGGTATTAGTTTTTCCGGACGTATCAGTTTTTCCGGACGCTAAAATGTCAAAGTGATCCCATTTAATGTCGTGGCCAGTGCGCGTTATCACGTTCAACATGTATTGAACAAAAATAAAAACAAATCAATAACCCTGTTCAAGCTACGTACAGTCCCCAAAAAAGATATCTTAATCGTGTTACCCTACTTAGGTCTTCACAGTAACCAAGTCACTAAACGTCTGAAATCCTGCGTATACAATTTCTACTCTTTCGTCAATCTCAAGATCATATTCCAAAACACACGCCGCATCAAATCCTTTTTTCCATACAAAGATCACTTGAACCGATCTCAGAGGTCCAAGGTCGTCTATAAAGCTGTTTGCTGGAACTGTGATGAATTCTATATTGGCAAAACAAAACGAAGACTCTATGACAGAAAAACAGAACATTTCAAGGCCCTCGCTAAAAGTGACCATTCATCAGCCATTGCTGATCATGTGAAAACCACCGGCCACGACATTAAATGAGATCACTTGGACATTTTAGCGTCCGCAAAAACTGACTTTCACTGCAGAATTAAAGAGACTTTGTTCATTCAAGAGCTGAAGCCTTCCCGCTTAATGTCAATATTAGTAGTGGGAAGTTATTGCTCTTTTAGCTATTACTCCTCATTATGGCTGAAGCCTTCCCTTAATGTCAATATTAGTAGTGGGAAGTTATTGCTCTTTTAGCTATTACTCCTCATTAAGTCTAGACACGTACTGCTGCAGATCATTTTTCTCAGTCTAGGTTCCAAACCCCTAATGTTCACGATATAGGTATAGTTTTCAAAAATTGTAACGGTCACTTTTGAAAATGTATGTTGACTAGCATACGAAACGTCAAGTTTTATAAAAAATGCGTTTGAATACAATGTTTATCACCGGTGTTTGTATAGCATTACAGAAGCCCTCAATTAACGCGGAGACACGTGATCTGTCAAAGTTGAAGAATGTTCCGCCCACATCATTATTTAAAGACTTGGGACGAAGTCGACAAGCGCTATTAATATCGTAGTTCATTCCTTCGAAAAACAAAGCACCCATTGAGAATCCCGGAGCAAAGGTGGAGACAGGTAGGTTTTTAGTAACGGGTAGTATTATGGTTTATCGCACACTTTTTGTTTAGTGATCATGAAAAAACTTCCAACAAACAATTCTGGGTCCAATTCTTGATCCAATCAAAGGAAGACAAAGTGAATGAATCACATCTCCAGGCTCCGTGAGCACTTGTAAAAGAATGGAAAAAACAAATTTAGTTTTAAAGCAGGGCTCTATTTCCAAAGGACCTTGATATTAGCAGGCAGGTCAGAACTTTAAAGAAAACGACAAAGCTTTTAAGATTATAAGACATGTTTCGACAGAAACTTCTGTCATCTTCAGTTGATTAATGTACAAAGCGTTAGATAAATCTAAAACTATCCTTTTTACGTTTTATGTACATTCCATTGTTACTAGCATATATAATTAGCACTTTTTCCTACTTATAAATTCAAGTTCTAACGCTTTGTACATTAATCAACTGAAGATGACAGAAGTTTCTTTCGAAACTTGTCTTATAATCTTAAAAGTTTTGTCGTTTTCTTTAAAAGGCTCAATTTGATGAAAAACTTGAACCTTGTATTTCGTGGATAATGGAACCAAAAGGTCGAGACAGCAGAAAGCAAATCGTTGTCTTTAAGAAAATTACGACATTTTTTAATTTCAAAGACATGTTTCGATGTTACGAAAATCATCGTCAGTTACAGAATATTTGAAAAATCGTTAGGACTATATAACAACTAGGCGAAACATGCATAATCAAACATCTTCAAACATTTACTAAGCTCAGAACCGTTGTCGTCAATCTTGCTCTGCAGATTGTTTCGAAATCCTTGATTCTGCCCCTACTGAATTTCAATTTAAACTTAAGGAGCATATAAATTGGGAAACGCCTAATTTAGGGGCCGACCATTTAACTCTTGAGTTGGGGGATGGGTGATTTTGAAAAAAAAATTCCTGCAAGAGATTGTTGCAAGAAAAAAATTGCATGCAGCACACATGAAATAGAAAAAAAATTCTTGCACTGCGCAAGCAAGAAAAAAAAAATGTTGCAAAGCTATTTCATCATTCCTTTACAAAATCCCAGCAAAACTGCAACATTCCGGATAATCTGCAAGCCAGCGAGCCACTCTGGTTAGCCTATTAAAATAACACATTGATTGGCCTAAGTAACACTCTGGTTAGCCTAAACGTCACACCGGTTGGCCTACAGTTAGCTTAGGTAGCTTGCGGTTTGCCCGTATAATGGGATAAGGGATTTCTTGCTTGCTCGGTTCACATGGTACCAAGTCATAGGAGTCATGCAAGCCATTACGGTTAGCCTAAATTACACATCGGCTAACCTAGTTAGCAGTGCAGTTAGCCTACAGTTCCTTAGGTAGCTTGCGGTTATTGGATCAGGGATTTCTGGCTTGTTGGCTCGCACTGCATCCAAACCCGTTAGCTTCTCACAAGCAGTAATGGAGGTAAATTTTTCTATTTGTAGAATCAAGTTTTATTAGACAAAGAAAAATAATTTGTTCATTTTTAATCTTTTCAACTGAAGCATTTTCATGTAATTACTTTCTATTAAAATATAAGGTTTTTGCAATGCCTTATATAATATATATACGACAACATATAACAAATTAGACCATGATCAACTAACTTTAATTCTATCTGCTTTCAAATTTGTTTTAGAGATATCAGTCCACTTTTAAATTGTAACTAATGATTCTAGCCGTAATTACCATGCTATGAGCATTTCTGAACTGCTTTTTGCTATTTTCAGCTATTTTGTTAAATTAAGAAGCTAAACATTTTCAAATCTACCTGTGAAGCATCACTTTATAACACGAGAAAAAAAAATCCTGCACACCAGATTGCTAGAAAAAAAAATTATTGCTGACCATAAATCACCCCCCCCCCCCCCCAAAGTTAAATGGTCGGTCCCTAAAATGATCGCTCCATGACATTGCAACGGATTACAACACCTCCACAGTGTCAAAACTTGAGCTTCTCAATGAAAAGTATGTTAGGAATCCTAGTACGCCGTACTAGCATTCCTTTGAAGTACTTACAGTTAGGGCTTCGTGCGTCCCATCATGCGTATGTTGCCCAGTATCCGACCACTTCAGTTTAAGTGCTATAATTTTTTTCCTTAGCCGCAAGAGCCGTGAAATTTGGCCCTGAAACAATACATTCAGTCTGATGAAAACAAGCTTTGCGTTTTTATACCTTCGTTTCCGTGGTGAAATTTGCATTTCTACAGATGTCCGTTGCTTCCCGGCAGTATCCGACCACAGGAATAACAATGCAATTAAACGTGACTTTCGGTGGGGAATAGATGTTTTTGTCTCCCTTTGCTCTTGCAAAGTACTTTGGCATTAGAATTCGGAAAATATAAATCGACTTACGAACCGACCATTGTGGGAAAATTGAGAATTCCGTTCTAACCTCTGCTTCCGGTAGCTTTGCAATGGTTTTGCAAAGTACGGTGTGAACGCAACACACAGAAAATAATTCCGCTTGATAAATCAATGAAGAAAGTTTCAATTGAGTTGTATCAGAATATTATTACACTACACACAGATTAATTAAAGTTCACGATATGAAATTAATCACGACTGCAGCTTATACAATGATTTTTGCACAGTACACAAAAAATTGGTCGTATACTGTGACGCTTAGTGAAAATTTTGCTGATGATTCTGGTCTCCGTTATTCTAGAAACAGGAAGAATTGAAGGATGCTCTAACTACTTGAATTCTTTGAGAATACTCACCGCAAATATCGAAAGGTTTCTTAAAAAACCTCATGATTTACAGGCCATTTCTTCAACAGGGATAGTTTTACTGCGTAGTGACAAGCGTAAATATTACCATGGAAATTTCGATCTCCTGAACAGAACGGCGCCCTCTGCAAATGATCCTACAGCTTAGAGCCCTTCAAAACTTGCATCTCAAAGCTTAAATGTTCAGTGTCAAATCGGTATACTTCGTTTTCCTTAAACTAATAAGGGCGTTGCAAAAATTTAA
>NC_090879.1:23250009-23267509 GCF_036669935.1 Montipora foliosa
TCGCATAATAGCGATAATTATCGAGGCCTCAGTTTGTGTTATCCGCCTCAGCCTTCGCCTTCGGCAGATAACACAAACTTTGGCCTTGAATATTATTGCTATCATGCGAAAACCGAATCCAATAATTGTTAATTATAACCAGTTATGTTTTTATCGAATCTCTGCCAATTAAAAGGGAACAAACCTCAGCTTAATTATGGCATCAAAGCAGCTAAAGAACTCGTATTGTTTTAGCTTTTAGTTTAATTATAACGTTTGGCAGCTTTTTGTTATACTCTCCTTACATTCTTGTTCTACTTTTTGTTGTTGTTGTTGTTGTATTCCACACCTTCCTAGCTCGTTCTCGGTGTACCATCTTTGTTACGTTTGATAATGGCCTTGAAAAAATAACCGAAATACTACGTTGATTTCTCTGTTTGCTGTGGACTTCTTCCTTATATTTATATTTCAAATTTGCAAGATGTATTTTGGAGTTATTATCTTGTCCTGAATAATGATTGCCATTACACCTCTTTGTGTGGGCAATGAGCATTATTATGTTAATGTAAAATATAACTAACTCAGTGATCATATTGTCATAATTATTAAGTTTATGCATCTTTCATTGTTTGTGTAGGCGAAGACCGAGAGAAATTCAAAGTGCAACATGATGTCAATAAGGTAAAGTGAATGTTTGATATGTTAGTTCTTGTTCGTTGAGCAGCTAGGGAGCGGGCGCAACAACGAAGTCCAAGAGAACAAGGACGCAACAAAACGATAATTCAATGAACAAAAGCAATGGGCCTGCACATGCCTTTCTTTGCTGTTCGACGTGCAATGACCACATTCATCGTTGTGTGAATGACATGAGCACTCGCCAACTTCCAATTCTCTCTTCGTTCAATTACGCGGTTAGGCTCGATTGACCGGCCGTTTTGTGCGCCCGCGTTTCTCCGCGCGCACCACGCCTGGATCACCGGTTCAGCCAATTCTATTTTCCACCAATCAGAAAGTCGCCTGCCTGCCAAGTGCAAATACAATTGGCTGAGTACAAAATACAGACAATTCTTCTTTAGGAGGAGGATGTTAAAGTGCCCCTGTGACCAAAAAATCAATTCATATTTTTCTTTGGATCTCAAAACTATGTTAACAAAACACTAAGTGACCCACGTTTTAAGCCTTGATTTCAAAAAGACACCTCTTTATTTTAACTGTAATTTTCCTATTTAATGGTCCGCCATTACTAACATTATGTTCTTGAGAGAGCTGGATCAAGGAGAAAATGACGTCAAAGGCTCACTAGTTTAAGAATGCAATACGTGTGTACGCCACAGAATTAATATGCAGCACAGGGGTTTTGGGCTTTCAGACTTTAAAACTCACGCTTTGCATATATAATAAGCTGCGTTCACACGCTGAAATCTTAAGCTAGTGAGCCTCTGACGTCACTTTTCCCTGGATCCAACCGTCTGAAGTCCAATCGGTCAGTTTTGAACGTGTGTAATGGCGGACCGTGAAATCCAAAACTTACACTCAAAGTAAACGGCCTTTGGATAAAAATCCAAGCTCAAAATTTTGCCAGTCAGGTGTTAAGCAAACACACTTTCAAAATCTGAAGGAAAAAAGGAAGTGGTTTTTTTGATCACAGGGGCACTTTAACCGCACTTTCAAAACGGCTGGAAATCGACCCAACCTCACTGTGTCTACCAACATATTTTTCCTGAAAAGTTGGAACACACTTTTCATGCGACTAATCGCAAAATGATTACCATAACCCGAAGATGTGTTTTTAGCTGAGGTTATTGATGTCGTCACCGTCTTCTTCATCTCTCCTTATAATAAATAATAATTACAGTTTTTAGAACGCATTAGAGTGCATTGCCTCAATGCGTTTACAAGAATAAGACAGAAATCCATCTTGGCCTTAGATTACAATCAATGTTAAAGATATTATAAAAATACAAAATGCTATAGTGCTAAAAATACTACGAATGCTAATTAACAAATGCTAAAAAGAAATGCTACAGAAAATGCGTCCTGTAAAGCCTGGTTTTCACTAGCAACACAAGCATAAACACCAGAAGCATACGCAAACTCAGTAGTTTGTTGTTCATTAGAGCCTTTCGATAGAACAATAGACACTAGTAAACTACAAGTAAATCCGCTTGCGTGTGTTCCTTTTGCTTCTGCTTGTGTCGATAGTGAAAACCAGGCCTGAGAGATGAATCTTGAGCTTCCTTTTAAAAAAATCTAAAGCGCTCGTAGTTCTGATATTTGCTGGTAGATTGTTCCAAAGCTCGAGCACGGCGACTGAGAAAGCTCGGTCCCCATACGCGGAGGCGAAGGATTTGGGAACAACTAGGAGACCTTGTGTCGCAGAACGCAAGGAACGCGTTGGAACATACGTTTCTTTGAGTAAGTCGCTTAAATATTCCGGAGCACAGTCATTGACGATTTTAAAGGACGTCCATAGAACTTTAAATACTATTCTGTGTTCAACAGGGAGCCAGTGCAGTTTTTCCAATGATGGCATTATATGGTCTCGGACTTTACATTTCAGAACTAATGTTGCCGGAGAATTCTGTAGGCGCTGTAGTTTGCTTATCCCCTTGGCTGGCAGTCCATACATATAGTTTACGTCAAAGAAAGTGCGGCGTACGGGGTTTTATTCACGTGTTGTTTGTGTCAAAAACCCGAGCGAGCGAGGAACGAGCGAGTGAGGGTTTTTGACACAAACAACGAGTGAATAAAACCCCGTACAAAGCACTTTCTATGTCGTGAACTGTTTATTACACATAAGACGAGAAATTTCATTAAAATAGTTTTCTGAACGCAAATTTGAAACAAAAACTCACTAACAATAGAACCAAATGCAAATTTACGAGTCGCTGCGTTTTAGCCTGATCCAGATATTTCCTAACCCTTCCGATGTTTCTTAAAGGAAGCGAAACGGAGCGATAAATACTATCAATATGGCTGGACATAGTAAGATGGTCGTCAAAAACTACTCTGAGATTTCGCGCTTACTTACTGGTAGATACTACATGATAACCTATGTTAATACCAGCTAGTGAAGGCGGACTAATAAACTTAGAATGAAAGTTGACTATCGCAGTTTTAGAAGGATTACAGCGAAGTTTGTCGACTACGAAAACTACCTGAATATCAGAAATACAACGTTCAAGTTTAGCCAAGGCCTTGCATTGTGTCTGCCATCTGGATTCACAATGATATAGAGTTGTGAATCGTCGGCAGACATGATGCAATCATGATCAAGTCCAAGGGACTTGATTACGTTCTTCAGAGGTGCGAAGTAGAGGATGAACATTAAGGGCCTAACACTGACCCCCTGTGGGACGCCGGAAGTGAGTGGTTGAGGCCGTGACTTCGTGCATTTAATCACTACCTTCTGAAAGCGATCTCGGTTGTATGACTCAAAACACTATAGTAATATGCCAGTAAAACTAAACTGACTTTGTAGTCTTGTAATAAGAATGTCATAGTCGATGGTATCAAATGCGGCAGAAAGGTCTAACAAAACTGGAATGTTTTAAAAAACGACTTCGAAAAACAATTAAGTAGGAAAATTAACGTAAGCAAAGTAACATGACGTTTCGACGACTTCATGTCATCATTGGCGAATGAAGAAATTAAAAAATAATTGCAAGGCATATTTATAGTACTTAGGATGTGAGAAAATTGATGACTTCGTTTTTGTTGTCCATGGCTTTGAGAAGATCATTATGTACCCTTAAGAGGGCAGTCTCCGTGCTGTGGGACTGTTGATAGGGCGCTTGTAGCTTTGGATAGAGATTATTTGACGCCAAATAATGATGGACTTAACAAGCAACAATTTTTTCAATAACTTTTGATACAAATGCAAGATTTGGGATTGGTCGAAAGTTATTGAGGTCCTCCTGATCCAACGAAACTTTCTTAAGCTCCATATAATTACTGATGTATGGACGCTTAATGGTAATAGCGCTCGGCCTGTGTGAAATTTCGAGCGCAATTACTCCCTCATTGGCGGTTTTTTTTTGCTTTGTTTTTGTTTTTGGCCGTATGGGCGACTTTGGGCAATTAAATTTGACGATTCTTTTAGTTCATCGTTAAATCGTTTAGTTCGTCTTCAAAGACGCACTAAACGATTTAGTTCGTCCAGACGTATAATGCGTTTCTTGCTCGCCTTTATACGGGACGAATTAAACGACGAGCTAAAATAAGTCTTACATTAAATTCCCAAAGTCGCTCAGACGCATTATACATCTCTAGTATAAAAACGGCCAGTTGTACGACACGAAGTCACTGCTCACGAGCCAGAAGGCCCATCAGGCCGGCGCTTATCTCCGGTTTCAGTAGCATTAAGCGACTAGGAGTATTTCTACTCCCCCCTTGATGGGATGCTAGTCCATCGCAGGGTTACCCCCAGCATTACGCCGGTACCCAATTATACACCTGGGTGGAGAGAGGCACCGTGAGAGTAAACTGTCTTGCCCAAGAACACAACGCAATGTCCCGGCCAGGCCCCGAACCCGGACCACTCGATCCGGAGTCGAGCGCACTAACCATGAGGCTGTACGACACGAAGTCTTATTATCAATAAGTTGTAGCCATTACATAATAATTAGCTCAAGTACAACTAGCACACGCTTGATGACGCGTACAATTGTCCAGTTACAAACTGTCGTATTAATGCAGAAATCAGGACTGTTGATAACCAATCAGATTCGACAATCTTTAATTAGTTACAATTCATAATGGTATTAGGACTGAGTGGAGTCCAATTTGGTCTGTAATCATACGAGTGATTGACAAAATCGCAAGATCGCGTAGCGGGAGTCCAATTTGTTTAATAACGAGTATGATTAGAGACCAAATTGGACGAAGTCCTGTCACCAATTAATCATAACCATTACAATTTCCGAGAAAACAAAATGAATGCATTCCTTTTTCACGTCTAATGTTACAAATTTGTCCATTTTGGAAAGTCCCCAGTTTGGTAGGGTAAGTGGTTGTTGCTATGGTTATTGTGATAAATTCTTTGATTGGTGGATTAAGCTGAGTTCACTTAATATGATTGGCTGATGTAACTGTCCGATTTCAGGTATCCGACTTTAGCCAACTGTCCGATTTCAACCCTACGCAATAATTAATGAAAAATATAGCATTTAATGCACCAATCTGAAAAAATTGTAATGGTTTTGGTTAAAGCTGGGAACAAGCCAATCGCATAAAGGGAGAAAAAACGTTCAATCATGATTTTAATTGTATTTTAAATTTGTGTCCTTCGTTGAAAAATTTCTGTAAGTTAACGCGGAGTTGACAGGAACATATGATTAATTAAACAAGCAAGAAAGTAACCCTTGAGAGGACTGATTCACCTGAACATGTTGTGGTTTAATTTCGATTTTGGTTTGAAACGTTCATTTGTTTTCAAACCAGTTTAAGTTTTTTTTAAACGGGTTTAAATTTTTTAGAACACAGCCCATTTTAACATATTTGGATATCTTTCTGTAATTAATTTTATGCAGTATGTATAAAATAAACTAGGGAAATCATTTTAAGATTATTATGATGGATTTTTGTCTCTGATGCTATTTAAGACAATAATAACTATTTATGCATGTGAGCAGTAATTTTTAGTGTTAAGGGTTAAATTCTCAGTTTAATGATTAGGGTTAAGCTCTCAATTAGGTTTACGTACTTATTTCAAACAGTTAGCATTTCAGGAGGTGTATTACATCTGCAGACTGCCTACAAATAGCGCTGATAAACAGTGTTTTAAGTCTATAAAGCACCCATTTCAAATAGCGCTGTGAAGCAGTATTTTAAGTCTAAGCACCCATTTTAAAACGGTTAGCTTTTATTGCGAGTTAAGGTTAGTCTGCAGTGTGCAAGTGTCATACACTGCATTCTAGGTAAAGGATTGACACGCGTTGTAGTGATAATCAGATTGCATATTGGAGGAATCACTTATTTGCAGTGTTTAGTTTAAAACAACCGTTGTCTTGGCTTTTGGGTTAAGAAAACTGGCTTATGGTTGGTGGAACTGACTAAAGCATTCTTTCACACACGTACGATAAAGGGGTTCAGCTTGTAAAGTTGTGAACTGAGTTGATATGGTAAATTGATCACTGTAAAGCAATTTGAAAGCTTATGTTTGGAGTGTTAGCCGTTCGTCAGAGGTAAACCCTTTTCTGTCTTTCACAAGTTGATATGTGAAGATAGATAGGTGAATGAAGGGTGGGGTAGGACGGAGGTAATGGAGAAGATCAGGGAGGGGTAGGTGAGTGGAAGGGAAAGAAAAATGTCTAGTTCTTTTTTAACCCCCTAAAAAGATCAAGCCCAAACTACACCCCTAAAAAACAGAAAAATTCCTTTTTTAGACCAAAAATTTAAACTGGTTTGAAAAAGAAAATGAACTGGTTTAAAAAACTCAAACCAAAAGCAAAATTAAACCCCAAAATACACACTTTCGCCATTTGAATTATGATTTTTCTTTTCTAGCCAAAATACGAACGAGTTTCGTTTGTCTTTTATTTATTTGCAGTTTTCATCTCGCCATTTTCATCATCCTGAGCACGAGTGAGGTGCGAAGAGTGTTGTCATCCAACGCCGCTGCTGAACTGACCCTTGCCACGCTTTCAAAGGAAAATGGCTGCGATGACCTGGAGAAACGGCTGAGTTGTTTAAGCAGTCCTTATCGCACCTTCGACGGAAGCTGTAACAACCTATGTAACATCACCCTTGGAATGGCCGGCAGACCACTGATTCGTTTTCCACGTTTAATACAACCAACTGCCTATGAAGGAGACAACTTTGCGCCTCGAAAATTTTCACCTGCAGTTATCCAGAGGCTAGGCATTCCAATAATAGGAACACCCCTTCCGAACGTGAGGGAGGTTAGTTTTACGGTATTTGAATCCGGCGAGGGTGATCTCAATAATGTTGCTCCGGAATTCACCCATCTCACGATGACCTTCGGACAATTTTTGGACCATGACGTCACCTTGACAGAACTTGCTGAATTGCCCGAGGGCGTAAGCTGTGGAACGAACAATGCTCCATGTCCTGTCGCTAGTGGCAACCAAATCGACTGCCTCGGAATTGATATCGACCTCACCCAGTTTCCGCTCCAAGGACTCCCAACTGCTCAGTGTATTCCATTGAGAAGATCAGCAAGGACCTCAGACGGCCAGCAGGTCAGTTTCGCGTTTAATGGCTCATTACTCTGCCACCCAACTTATTCTCAAGACCTATTTTTTCTTTCCTAATATAAGGGGAGTGCATTTTTAGATGAAAGGCCACAAACCCACAATCAAAAGTTATGAGGTTCTCTTATCTACTGCCGTACTGTCTTTGTTCAATGCAAAAAGAACAAAGGCGAGTTATTCGCCGAAATGAAGGAAGAATTTAATGAATTAAGATTTTAAGATGATAGAAAATGCAGTTCCTCAGATGGTGTGTAACTTCATGAGAAAAAAAAATGGAGGAATAAGTCTATTCGGCTAACTTGTCGTCTGTATGCTATTTTGTTTGGTAGAGAAACATTATAACCCATTTTATCGATGGTTCTCAAGTGTATGGCTCAGACAGAAAGACAGCGGATGAACTTCGAGACCGAAATGCAAACCTCGGGCTTCTTCTTGTACTCCCGTTTATCAGGACAGGCTCCAGAGCACAACCTATCCTTCCAGCCCAGAATGAAGAAGCTTTCTGTAGATCACAGGATCCAGAGACAGAACCTTGTTTAAGGGCTGGTGATGAACGCGTGAATGAAAACCAAGGTCAGTGAGGGAAAATTAAATTAAAACAAACTCAACCACAACAGTGACGTGCTCTGTGTTTTTTTCTTGCAACTTGCTTATACGAAGACCTTTGGCAGCTCCCAAAAAGCATATTCTGGGCAGGTATATGGTGGGTTACTCACGGAGCGCGAGTCCCCATCGAGTCCTTCCGTCTTCGGGACTTAAGGCCGAGTTTCTAAAATTGTTTGTGCACAAAGTCACGTAGCATTTCACTTCTGTTGGCATTTTCCAAGATGGCCTCCCAAAAAATCCTAGAAACACTTGCGCAGCGACTCCTTTTTAAAGTGAGCTTTTGGCCCCTGTCAGCGATCCGGCGCCTTTTTAAAACCGCTAAATATAGTTTTCGCCAATCTTGACAAGGGTACATTGATAATTTAATGCATTTAATATTTGATTGACAGCTTTAACGGCGATGCACACCATATGGGTTCGTGAACATAACCGTATAGCCCTCGCTTTGCACGTCTTGAATCCCAAGTGGGATGACGAAAGGCTCTTCCAAGAGGCGCGTAAAATAGTGATCGCGGAGATTCAACACATCACCTATAACGAGTGGCTCGAAGTTCTCTTCAGTAAAGAGACGGTAAGTCTTTGCATAAATGATTTAACAATTTTGGCTGATAACACACCAATGAGGCGCCCAACGCTTAATTAAAATCAAGTGAGATTTTGCTGGAGTACTTAACACCAGCTTATCTGAGGATTCAAGCATTTTTGGGGATGTGCCGCTGGATGGGGTTGTATTTTTGAGGCTGGATTGACTATAATGGGGTTGCATTTTCAACAGAGTTCCCGACAAAGGTACTAGAATGGGGTCACAAAATGTCGGGATTTTGGGGTTTCCGAAAATTCTGGCTAGTGGGATTTAAATATGGAAAGATTCGCGGTAAAAAGGAGTTTTTGAAGAAAGAACTGTAGGGCTGTTGATGTAATATTTACTAGTCGCATTATATTCCGTTTTGAAATTACGATTAAAAGGCTTTATGTGAGGTTTATGCATAACCAGAAAATGACTAAGTTGGGGTCGCTAAAATTACTTTTACCCAAACGTGACTAAGATGGGGTCTATAATTGGCCGTAAAATAGACTATAAAGGGACAGGAGTTCTGAGAGACCAGCCGCACATACCGAGAAAAAGGTTAACCCAAGTACTCTCTCCCCCTCCTCCCGGGACGTGCAGACTCGTTCAACATCTTGAACGTCAGTGGTGAAGCGGAAAGAAGCGGTTTCTGCGGAATAGAAACTCTGGGTTCAAGTCCAATCCATGAATATATGTTTTTTACTTCCTTGTTTTCTCTGCTGCCACAACGCCTGGGACACAGTGTCCTAAACTCATGATAATAGTGAATTCAAATAAATTAAGAATTCACGATAATCGTGAATTTAGAGGAGAGATCCTGTTGATCGAAAACTGGTACCTGGTCAGCGGTCAATTAAAAAAATAACAGTCTTCGTCTTGAAAAAGACCATTTTACAATTCTGTGCTCAGTTATCAGGCCTTTGAATGAAAGCGAGGCTGGAGTTGACCATACTTTGATACAAACCTCATTGCTTTTCTTAAGTAAATCATGTTGTAATCCTAACGAGTTGCTATTTACATAATTAAAGCAGTGAGGTTTGTATCAAAACAAGATCAATTCCAGCCTCACTTTTATTCAAAGGCCTGGTAACTGAGCACAGGACTGTAAGATAGTCTGTTGCTACAAAAAAAAAATTCTCCCCAAGGTTGAGCATTCAAGGCAATTACTTTATTATTTTCATCGTAGTAGCACTTTTAAATGCCAACTGAAGTATATTCTTTTTTCAGAGGATGAATGCAAACGTCGCACTGGAAGGAAATGGAACTTTCTTTACAGGCTACAATCCTCATGTATCACCAGAGATGACGAATGTATTCTCCACAGCTGCCTTGAGAATGGGTCATACGTTAATTCGAGACACGTTCCAGCTCGACGTTAGAGGATTAAACAACGACCAGGATCCCGTGATACAAGTTAAAGATTTTTTCAATCCATCACCGTTGTTCGAAAAAGTCGAAGGATTTAACCCTTACGGCGCGATTTTCAATGGACTGTCTCGTGCTCTTGGACATGCAGTTGACCCGTAAGCTATATGAACTGTTTTGTTGTTGTTGTTGTTAGGGGTGGGGGTGGCGGAGGAGGTGGAAGGGAGGGACAATCACATGAATTGAGCCTTAAGCTTGTACGTTTTGTTTTCCCATTTCAGACCACTTGATGTTCCGAAGGGAATTTTCCTTTTGTTTTTCCATAAGTTATGCCTACAGATGCACGTGCGTTAGGCGACATTTCAGAGAAACTGTTCCCTAGAATAACATCATCTGAAATGGGAAAACAAAACGTACACACTAAAGAGGTCAATTGAGGTACAGTGAAGCGTCACGTTCTGTGAACAATGGTTTATTACTGGGTTGCCAAACCCAGTCGGAAAATGGGTAGATTTCCGTTTTATTTTTTTTAGTATTTTTTTCCGTGTCGGTAAAAGTCTTGCCTGTCAATCCCCTGCTAAGTGGTGTCTTTGTGCATAGAGTCTTCTGTGCGTATTTTGTTAGGTTTGAGGGGGCTGGGGTAATGCGTAGCTTGCTCTGCACAATAGGCCATTTTACAGTTGTTTGCTCTGCGACCTAGCCTATGAATGGCCGCGAGGCTGCCGGTGACCTTGCATTGATACAGCCCCGACTGCTTTTATCATGCAAATTGTGTTGTTGTAATTCTAATTATTAACATAACAAAAGCACGGAGGTTTGTATCAAAACAGGGTCACCGGCAGCCTCGCTTCCATTCGTAGGCCAGGTAACTTAGCTAGAACTGTAAAATGGTCTATTAAACCTGTAATGGCGTCGGAAGTCATTGTAACGCGAATGGCGTTTTAGTACATCTTTAAAGAAAATATACCCACATGGAGCTCAAGAATGGAACGTGAAGACAGGCGGTGAAACATAAAGATCTGGAATCTTAAAAAAGCGACGAGTAATGGACTTCGACAGCGTGAATCTTTCGCGCGTCGAGCCGAAATCAAAATGAGCTGTACTTTTAATATTTCGCCAAGGTGGTGTTACGTACAACACTGAAACCAAATGGAAATTTCTCTGGTAACTTACGGGTTCAACAAAGACAGAGAAGGAATCGAACACCACAAGTAGATCTGTGATCTCTGTTGTGTCTCACAGTGTTTACTGAAGTCGCATCTATTTAAAGTTTGCCTGTTTGTAACATTCATTTTGTACTCAACTCTGCAAAGGTTAAAAAAAATTGTAAATGTGACAGGGAAAAATTATTTGAATGAAAGCTTGTTGTCTCTTTTGTGCCTTATTATGTACGGTCAAGGTTCTTTCGAAAAGGGTTTGATGTGAACTGTCAGAAATTTATTTAATTGCATATGCTTTGTGATTGTGTGTTTCGCTTGCACGCACGCAACTGAAATAGGAAGGGTTTCTTGCCTCTTATAGCAAATATGTTGCTTGTTTAAATTAATTTTTCGGTGGAAAATATTTCTGTGAAATTTCCAGCTTTTGTAAATTTATCATGTTGTGTAATTTTCGAGCTTAGCAAATTTGCATACATGTGTGGAAATGTGATACGGGGAGAATTTTTGTGGTAACGCATAAGTCACGAAAATAAACAGGTCTGTTGGAAGCGTGCTTGAGTTTCAACAAAATGACCCCCAAAATCGGCAAAAGATTGTGACGCTGATGAATAATAAAGTAGCTGCTATTACCAAAACGATGGAATTACCTGGTGATAAATAACCTTGCCTTGGAGAGTAATTTTTGATTTTCCAGAAACAATGGTCAACCGTCTGAGAGTTGGGCGATTGTGATCTTTGTGTTGAATTCGCACATTTCTTGTCAAAATTTATAACAATCGAAAGAAAAAGAAAACTAACAAAAACAAAAACCCGGTAGCTTGGCATCATTTGACACAGTTGCTTCACTGTTTCGCGAGTAAACATGGCGCGGTAAAATAACGCGGTAACTTGATCAGAGCACCCGCTGAATTCGATGTGCGATTTACTCGGTGAAGCCAAACTTGTACAATTACAACAAAACAACTAAAATCTCCCAAACTGTTTTTCGCTGTTGGTAACTTTTTATATTCGTGGTTCAAAATTAATGTTGTTTTCATGCCGTAGATTTTGTTACCAATGGCAAAATATTTTATTCTCGATCGACCGTCCTGAAACTTCCTTCTGCTCTTCTTAAAAATTGTGTATCCATATTTATTTACTTTTACATCAATATTTGTTTTGCATAAAGCAAGCTAACAAAATCTGTATCTTGCTTGGTTCGCAGTTGATAGCATTAAAATAGAATTTTCGGTCCTATGCTTCTGTTACTGAGTGGTATATTTCTTACTAACCCCGCCGAACAGGGATTATTTTCAGGTTTCAACTTCAGCTTTCAACTTTTGTTTACAAAGCTGTCAGATGCTGTCAGTGCACGCTTACACTTGTGGTGGAAAGAAGTTGCATGATCAACATGTCAGCCCAGAAGCCAATGTTTCTCGATTCCCTTTATTTTCTTCAATCTCTCTGGGTTCAGTACTTTGCTAGTAACCACATGTCTTCTCAGGATATTTACCCAAGACTTCTACCATGGCACTACAATGATAGACAATACCAAAACAATATCGTGCACTGTTAGAGCTACATATTACGCAAGGACAACTTGAATCTCCTGGAAGACAAAACACAGCTTACTTGACATTATGGAATAAATCGCTGTGTTACTTCACTACCACACGTAAACAATGCGTGTCAATTTTTTTTAAAGAGGACAGGAATTTCTTCTTTCTGACAAATGATTAATTAAAAGGCCGGTAGCCAGGTTTTTAACCTCAAAAAAGGATCTGTTTCGTCGTACGAACGTGTGAGAACCTGTGAGCCAAAGGGCCTCTGCTGGTATGGCTTCTGGTATAACTTCTGGTATGACTTCTGGGTGACCCTCCCCTCCCCCCCCCCCCCCCCCACCGCCCAAACTGGAAAAAATTTGCGTGGAACGCTGCACGTACCACAGGCAACCCAGTGTACCCTCACGGAGGGTCTAGTTAGGCTATTTTCACTGTTGCAACAACTTTTATGCAGAAAGACAACGTCAAGAGTAATTTTCTACAGTATTACAGCCTTCTATCTGCAATACCACAGGAATGGAAAAGTATGTTAAAGCAAGAATGTTTTCCACCACCAACTGAAAATGTCCCACTTTTAATCCAAAAGCTCACATGCAAAACTATTTACAATACTTTCCTAAATTACCATCACTTGCCTCTTCCAACTGCAGAAAAAAGACTCATTGAATATGGCTTTAACTTTCAAGAAAGACAAAAAATATACTCACTTCCTTTTCGTGTTACAAATGAAGTAAAATTATCTGTGTTTCAATATAAAATAGTTCATAATATTTTCTTTCCTAATAAAATTTTGTTCAAGATGAAAAAGAAACAGCAACCAGATTGTTGTTATTCCCATGGCATTGATCAAACACCACTCCATTTATTTGTAGAATGTTCAATTGCTAAATCGTTTGGGAATAAATTTACAAATTGGTACAATGCTACATGTGGAGGAAACATTGCTTTGAAGCAAAACGAAATTATATTTGGTGTCTTAAGACACACATCGTCTTGTTTAACTGAATCACCTAATCATAATTGAGAAATATTTTTATTACACTAACGGAGTATATGATGAAAAACGACCCCAGTTCACAGATTTTGTAACCCTTGTTTACGAAAAAGTTGAATTAAAAAAATATATTGCGATTACGACAAACAAGCTACTTTCTTTTACTAAAAATTGGTCCAACTTTCTAAGCAACTAATCATTAATTAATTATATTATATTAATTTGTAAGTAATTGTATTGTAGTATTAGTATCGTCCTTAGTAGCATTAGTATCACATTGTAAGTCGTTCTGTATTTCGTTAAGTCGTTTGTTTTATTATCGTATTGTAAAGTAGTGCATGTATAAGTAATGTAAGTATAAGTAGTATAATTAGCAAGTATATTGTAAGCGCAAAGGTTAGTGTAATATTAGTAGCGTGAGTAGTGTAAGTGTTGGAATAAATAAATAATTTTAAAAAAAATTGTTGCAGCAATAGGGATCTTTAATCGGCGAAGACGAAGACAGCAGTGGGAACGTCATTTAAAAATGTAAAATCGCGTTGTTGTAATTATTTCGCGATGATTCCAGGTCGTTCGGCTTGCAAATGAGCCAGGGTTAAAACTAGTGAAGGCGGTGTTGTTGTTTGGGAAGAGATTTAATAATAGCTGGTCTTTTATATGCCGGATCCGAAATAATTAATGTCCATGAAACAAAAGAACAAAGCGAACATAACAATACCTTATTAACAAGGCCTAATCGCAATTTAGTCCGGTATATGAAAGTCCAGCCAATCTATCCGGGTTCCCACGTCCTCTACACAACCTCAAAATCTGGTCAATTCACGTCGTTGTCAGGACAACGACAGCAAAGAAATGTGCCAAAATGCTCGTGCAGGGCGGGCAGTGACTTTTCTTTTGTTGAGTAATAAGCCGATTGTTTTGTGGCGTCGTAGTCCTTGCGCAAGCTACATAACGTCTCAAACTGAGTTTTCGAGAGTTGCAAGTGGAGTACGTTTGTAAAGTAGTTATGGAAAGCACTCATACAAAATGTGTGTAAAGTGCACAACCAGAAAAGAAAAGCTGACTACGAAAAACGATGACAGAAACGCAATAAATGCCAACACTAAAAATCATAACTGTAACTCTTTATACATGTTTGTAACCGTGTTCTATATCCGTATCGGATAACAAAGGCGATATATATGACGTTTGTAAAGAAATGCAAAACTGGTCAAACTTTTGAAACATCATCACGGTTTAGTTCGTTTTTTTCCGCAGTGATCGCTTAAAGTGTGGCGCATTCTTTTTGCTATCAAGGTCAGGCTTATGTATGAAATTTTAGCTTCTCAAATTCTCATGGGACCTTTCATGATGCATTCCAAATCCCTGGAATTTGTCCGATGTGATTGCACTTTGCTTGATTTCCATCTCCAGCGAGGAATGGAAGCCTCCACACGGATCCCCTCGATGTTCTGTCGCGCATGCGCTAGGTGATGTCAAAGCAAAGTCACATCTACTCTTCTTCCATTAGGCATACGTTTAAAATTCGTTCTGGTTATAACGGGTTTTAACCGGTTAAGAGTTCAATTAATTACTTGTCCAAAATTCTGGAGGACGTGGCGGAAATCCGCACAGAGGTTTCCTTGCTCTCTCGCTAGAGAAGCAAATCAAGGAAAACTTCTGCGAAGCAGGGAACAGTAAACTTGAAACGTTCACATTATTTCTTTTCCATAGAATTTTCACTGCCGCGGTGAGAGAGAACCTGATCATTGAAGGACCTGGTAACGGCATCATTGGCGATCTTGTTGCGATTAATATCCAGCGTGGACGTGACCATGGTATCCCTGGATATGTCAAGTTTGTACGTGCCTGTGGTGGACCGTATATCACGAGTTTTAATGATCCAAACCTTCCAACCTTAATACCTCAGGTACAAATAAATCGGCTGGCAAGTGTATACAATTCAGTTGTCGACGTCGATATATTTGCCGGCGCGATTTCCGAGTCTCCCGTTCCTGGTAGTCAGTTTGGTTTCACCTTCACTTGTATTCTTCTTGAGCAGTTTAATAATTCCCGCTCTGGTGATCGCTTCTGGTATGAGACAAACGACCCTGTAGTAGGATTCAAGATTGATCAACTGGACGCCATAAGGAAGGTTACGATGTCCCGAGTAATCTGTGACAACGCAGACGATGTTGTGAGAATTCAACCTAAGGCTTTCCAACCACGAAATACGAGTGACAATGATGAAATTCTCTGCGATGATATAGCTACTGTGGACCTGAGTCCCTTCAAAGAAGAGGGTAAGATCCATTCTCATTTTTATAATCATCCGCATTATCTTCACCTTCATCAATCTTTTTTCCTCACTTCACTGTTCTGTTATCATTTAACGGGTACAGGATTCGCACAATTAAATGATGCATTTAGCGGGTTGTGATTTGCTAACTCAAGGGTGGTAAACAAAGTGATACTCACCTCTGAGCAGAGAGAGAGAAACAAAATGGCTTCCTATAATTCTGTCAGTTATCGTTTCCGGGCGCACTTCAGGCTTTCGTTGTCTAGTATTTAGGGGACTCACAAGATCAAAGTGTCCTCTGTGTTACTGAAACATAGTTAAGCAGTTGTGCAGGAAGAAACCTAAAAAAAAAAAAAGAACATTCTTGAAGGAGACTCGAACCAAAGACCGTGCGATTGCGCGAGACACGGCTCTATAATCAAGCTACCAATGCAAGTTTGTATTAAGCTGACTGAGTGAGTCCAATTCGGTCTGTAATCATTCGAGTGATAACAAAATCCGTAGGAGTCCAATTTGTTTATCACAAGTAAGATTACAGACCGAATTGGACGACACGAAGTCCTCTTACTAATTAACATAAAAATTACGATTTCCGAGAAAAGAAGAAGAACCAAGTTATGAAAGAAAGGGAAAATTTGCATTTAAAGGCTGACAAGGGAGGCGTACGTTGTTTAAATGTCGCTCTGAAAGAAAGAAAGGAAAAAAGAAAGAAAGAAAGAAAGAAACAAAGAAACAAAGAAAGAAAGAAAGAAAGAGAGAAAGAAAGAATTTAGGAGTCTTTACAGTGTTTCTATGGTGATTGAAACCAAGGGTTTGATTGGTTGATTTAAACTACAACTTTAAATGTAATTGGCTTATTGAATTGTCCGACAACAAACTGTCCCGATAACAGCTTGGCAAGTGAATTAGTGGAAAATAGGAGTTTTTTAAACCAATCACAATCGAGGAAATTGTAACTTTTATGATTAATGGAGAAAGAGGTGAAAGGATAATGGCTAGGGAACTGGAACTTGTGTCAGTCATCTCGTTTCCGTTAGCGCGAGAGGCAATCACGAGAAATAAGCGGGAAGAAGAAAATAATCCTTCCACGTCTGTTGCGCAAGGACACGACACACCATGGGATTGATCTAACTTATCTGACTTCTTAATAGATTCGTTAACCTTAGTCATTGTTTCTATTTACCTTATCCTCGCTAAAATCGCACGGAAAAACGTACGGCTAAATTGTATTAATTTTTTGTTTTTTTTTTCAGAAAATTAAGCGAACGAGGCGAATAGTCACGTTGACCATAGCGCCCCAACTGGAACTGTAGTTGCTGCCTAAACCACATCTGCATGGAAGGCTAGGGGGTACCTTTTTCTAACTTTTCGTTTTCGACTGGTAATACTGGCAATGAGTACTAAACTCAAATCGAAGTCAGCAGTTTGTTTTCTTTTTTTTTCAACGAGTATCGTTTGATTTATTTCTGAAAGTTTATATTGGCTGACTGTCGGTATCTCGCACGCGTGAAGCCTAATCTACTGATGCACGCTGTACTTGATTCGGAGTACATTTCTTCCTATATTTAAAAGAAATGCACTTGTTAAGGATTTTACCAAATTATCAAGGCTAGTATAATTATGTAAATCACTGATTGCTGTCACTTGAATGTAAAACTATTAAAACGAGTTTCTTAAAATTGTGCTGATTTTGTGTTTTTATATAATTCTTACTTTTTTGGCAACTTCAAGGCTTGAAATTCCATTCAATGAATTAAAATCCCTTTCTTTTTCCTCCAGGGCCCGGTTTTTTTTA
>NC_090879.1:23275009-23282509 GCF_036669935.1 Montipora foliosa
ATAAGTGGTGGACGTAAACATTTGACGATAAACTTTCATTTTTCTCTTCTAACCGTTTATACCCATCCGGTTGAATTCCAAGATGGTTGCTATCCAATTTACATCCTGAACAAATGGGAATTATAGCGAAATCAACGTAATTGTAATAACGAAAAGTTATATTTAAACAGATATTTTTTGCCTCTCTTTTTTCTAGCTATGTCTATTTAAATAAAAGAAACGTGTATTTTTGAAGTTCGGGTTATAGACAAAATGTAGATTGAAGAGATCATCGCACTTAAATGGATAATTAAAGCAATAGTCTCTTCAGTAGACACCTGCATAGATTGTGCAGTTAAGTGCGACGATCACTGCTAGTCCTTTCACGAGAACACATGAGCTCAACAAATTGACCTGATCCCAACTGAGTAGCTTCATAGCTCAGTTTGGAAGAGCATTGCACCGGCATCGCAGAGATCATGGGTTAGAATCCCGTTGGAGACACCTGAATCTTTCAGGTGTCTATATATTGAGGATTGCTTAAATTGTCCAGTTACTGTCATGTTACTGCGCCTTTCAATAACATGCGGACTCTTAAATTCAAATGAATGAAGGGGGTAGTTTCTAAAGAAACTGTGGTGCTGCGTCGGTGGGGAAGTGGTAGACAAAAATTGGTTTTATCAACGGAGTTGATAACGTAAATTGGCCACCGTAAAGAGATTCTAAAAGCTGACGTTTCGAGAGTTAGCCCTTCGTCAGAGCACATTCCATTCGCTCTGACAAAGGGCGTTTTTTGCTATCGTCAATCAAATGTTCGGCGGCTCCTCCAAGCTTCCGACTACTGTCGAGCGCGCAGTAACCAAATCACATCGTTGAGCCCAGTTCAGTCAACATAGTCGGAAACTGGGAGGAGCCGCCGAACATTTGATTGACGGAAGCGAAAAACGCATTTATCGACTGAGCTTTGAATTTTAGAGTCCGCATGTTACTGAAAGGCGCAGTAAGCCAACGATCACTTCCACATTTCGTTTATGCATAAAAAGCTCCAAAATATCATTTAAGTGTGGAAGCAAAAAATGTTCATTCCACATTATGAAGACACTTTTAAATAGCTCGTTTGGGATCGAAATATATCTTTCAGCTGAATCGTTCAGCCTTGATCGGTCTGTTTAAAACTTATTAATAATTCACGATTGAAACACCCTATCAGATCACCGATAAAACGTCACGTGCACGAGCTTTTAAGACTGATAAAACACTCCTCATAAGAACTCTTTATATAAAGCATATTAATAAGGCATAGCTTGTTTTTCTTCTTTGCTAATTTACTTCAATCTCTTACAACTTTTGTTCGGACTCCAGATGAACACGCCTTTTGTGGAACATTTGTGAAGCCGTTCAATAAATTCGCAGGTCGTCTTTCATCGGGTTTAAAGCCACTGGGTTTCGCCTCATGGTTTAAAACCCGACAAAACATTCCTTTCACGGGAACAAATGAGCCCAACAAATTAACCTGCTCACAACTGTGTGGTTTCATAGCTCAGTTAGTAGAGCATTGCACGGGCACAGCAGACGGGCCATGGGTTCGAATCCCGTTAAGCCACCTGAATCTTTCAGGTGTCTATACGAGAGAATGGGGAGTTTAAGCAAAGACGACATGCTACGGGAACGCCACTGAACAAGAATATTTAACAATTATTCCATGAGCGCGCGTTGGATATGAGATGGTAAATAGCCAACGAGGCGCGTAGCGCCGAGTTGGCTATAACCAGTCTCATATCCAACAAGTGCGAATGGAATAATTGATTTATTAAATTCCTTAAACTCCAACAATTTGGAAGTAAGAAATACGAGCGAAAAAAGTGAGAAAATCAGAGCGAAATCAAGAAAACTTGATAAAGATGCGTTGTTGTGTAAGAACTATGTAGGCTCATCACAAAAACATTTCTTGCCTTTTCGCGTACTTCTAAACGTCGGAATTGATCCAAACTTTCCACACAAAAAAGTTTCTTTTCGCTTTCCGGCGGAAAAAAAAATTAGTTTTGCAACGCTTAGCGCAATCATTTACCATATAAGGTCAAACTAAGGTATATGAGCTGATAACCGAGATTGAGTGAACCAATCAGAGCACGCGAAATGCATTATCCGAGGTTGAGAATTTAATAATTGACAATTATTCCATGAGCGCGCGTTGGATATGAGATGGTAAATAGCCAACGAGGCGCGTAGCGCCGAGTTGGCTATAACCAGTCTCATATCCAACAAGCGCGAATGGAATAATTGTTTTATTAAATTCCTTTAAACTCCAAAAGTTTAGAAAGTACGAAATACGAGCGAAAAAAGCGAGCAAATCCGAGCGAAATCAAAAAAACTTGATGAGAACCGATGCGATGTCGTGTAACACCTTGTGGTCAGACAGACGCAGGCTCGTCACAAAAACATTTCTTACCTTTTCGCGTACTTCTAAACGTCGGAATTTAACCCAGCTGTCCAGAAAAACTTTTTTTTTTTGCTTTCTTCAGAGAGAAATTTCGCTTTCCGGCGAAAAAACTTTTAGCTTGGCAACACTTAGATCAATCATTTACCATATAAGGTCAAACCAAGGTATATGAGCTGATAACCGAGATTGAGTGAACCAATCAGAGCACGAGAATTGCATTATCCAAGGTTGAGAATTTAATAATATTGGTTAAAAAAGGAAAAATACTCGTGCTGCACGTGCAACACAAATTTCCGTGTATTTCTCTGCAGTACTCCACGAAACAACAACGTGAAATCACCATGTTTTTATAGGTTTTGAAGACAACGTGAGCATATAACAAAGAAACATTCATTTTCTGTTTTGAATTCAAAACCGTTCGTACCCACCCAGTTACAGGATAGTGCGCCTGCATTGTACAAGGTGAACAAGACGAAATAATCGCGAAATACTTGCGATAGCGCTAAGTTATATTTTGGACTAACGCTTTCGTTGCCGTAGCCGTCGTCTTCGCTTAAACTCCCTAATATCTTAAATTGTCCGGATAAGTGCGAAGATAACTTCTACGTTTGATTTGTTTATGCATATTTAACTGCAAACATCATTTACAGTGCAACTCGCCTTACCGTGGCCACCCAAAAACTTTCACATTTGACAATTACGTGTAAACACGTCAACTCAATAACCCATGCAACGATGTTCAACTTACAATTGAGCGAACTTTGCAAGTAGGGGGGATTGTCAATCAAATTCACACATCCTGATTGGCGGACAATTCGTAAAAAAACTGTTAGGTGGCCACGGTAAGGCACGTCGCACTGTAAGTGTACCAATAAAAAAGGTTCACTCCATATTCTGAATACACTTATATATACCTCGATTGTGATCGAGATATATCTTTCAGCTGAATCGCTCAGCTTTTGTCGGTCTTTTAAAAAACTCCTTAATAATTCATGAGCAAATGAGCTTATCTAATCAGGTTACCGATAAAACATCACGTTAAGAAGCTTCAAAGACCGATAAAAAAACACTCCTCATAAGAAATCTTTATGTAAAGCATACTATTATGGCATGGCATGGCATAGCTTGTTTTTCTTATATGCTAATATTGTCCCCTCAGAAGGGACTCCAGAGGGACGCGCTTTTGGAAGAATGTCTTTGAAGCCGTTCAATGAATTCGCAGGTTGTTTTTTATGTAATGTTTAATAAATGAGCAGGAGTGTTTTATCAAGTTTAAAACACGAGGCGCAGCCGAGTGTTTTAGGACTTGATAAAACATGAATTGCGAATTTATTGAACGGCTTCAAAAGCTTTACTGTACATCTATCCATTCTAACAGTAATATTTTTTATCAGATAGAAAGACACTCATTAAACATTGATTTCTTTTGAATTTCCTTCATGAATTATTAATGAGTTTTTGAACCGGTCTAAAACCACCCGGCTTGGCCTCGATAAAACACTCCTACTCTTTTATTAAACTGAACTTTGAATGGGAGTGGTTACACAACGCTAAGCTCTGTAACCACTCTTTCATGAAATGTGGTTTTAGACAGCTCTCTGAATTCAGTATCAGCCTTCAAGCACAGTCTTAAACGAGAACTTCTTAAAAGATGTATGATCCAATTTTATTTTGCCTCAGTATAGGATTATTGTCTTTGAAATGCCCTCTTTGAAAGTCCATAAAGGATGTATGTATGTTGTTTAACTAACCAAAATATTGCTTTCTAATAAAAACTGCAAACCAAATGCTCTTTACAAAAGTAAATATTTCTCTGATATGCAAAATCCCTGGGGGGCTAGACAGACCTGGCCGAAAATACATTGAAGACTTAGGAAACAGATCTTTCAGTAATAGCCTGAATAGTTATTATAAGCTAAGCACATATTAAACAAACACTCTCCTCGCACATGATGTACACGATGTTAGGAAGCCAAAACCCAATTGTACAAGAGCCTAAGACTGGACTAATTGCTAGTTGCAACCGTCAACAGATTTATTCTCTATTTTCTTTTCGCTTTGGGATGGGGCCTAAAGCGAAGGGAAAGGTCCTGCGAACGTAGTTGCTTAATCAAGTTTTCTGTAAGTCCTAGATAAAATAGTCGAGCATAATTGAAATAATAATTTGAATAAAAGACATTTTTTTATGGGCAAGCTCTGAAACTGTAAACATATATCGCATATAAATACAAAGAGGGATCCAGTTTAAGAAAATGTTAAATAAGTAATGAATTGATTAAATTGAAATAACACATTTTTGAATTACTACTAAAAGGTAATGTCACAAAATGACAATTGCTCACGTGAAGAACGTTGTCAAGACAGAAACGAAACGATAGATAAAAGCAATGATCGCGCAACAAAATTCCTTTTAAGAAAAAGTTAAAATGATGTCAACGATAAAAAATAAGTAAATAAATTGATTGATAAATAAGAGTTTAGGACACATGGAAACTCACACATTTCTAGAAAGGAATGGATTCGCAATACTTTCATAAGCCCGTCAAAGTTACCAAAAGAGAGAGTTTTTTAAAGTTAAATTTTCACCTTCATCCTCATGCCCCAATCCACTTTTTACTTTGGTGACAGTATGTCTGCATTAGAGAAAGGAGTTTTTGAGCAAAAATTGTGAAGGCCTTCTACAGACTAAGTAAATATTAGTAGTAATTTATTTTGTAACATTTAGACAAACGGGGGTTGAAAAAACATGCTACGAAGTGCTTTTAATTGAAGCCCCCTTCATTGATGGTACTGAAATAAATTCAGCTTCAGCAGTGAAGCTCTTCCAGAATAGCCAAGCCAGGCCCGTGTTCAGATTAAAGTCCATCTTTCACCTTTGCGGAAGGTAAGAGCCTTAGAAAGTCTTTTTTTTCTCATTTATACTTGAGCTTAGGTTATAGTTAAAGCTGGTTAAAACGACTTAATATTGTAAAAGATGACAAATATGAAAAGAAAATGATCTTTGCTCTCAATTTATCGCACCTTGATAACCAAAGCTTACTGACCGAGGGTTGCAAAAATAAGCGAAAAGGGACAGAAATTTCCGCGCTACAATTTTCAGAATTGACCTGTTATTAACCAAAACGCTTGCTTAGTGGCTGAGAAGACGTTTTTGATTAATATTTAACTTCCGTGGGAAAAAAATATGCGTTCTTCACTACCAGCAAGCTATGAATGTACTAGTAAAAGATGCCAGCCAGGATTTATGTTCATCATCGTTTTCCCAGCCAGTAAACAGATTCTATATCGATTTTCCCAGCAATTTTTATGAGTCCCCGGCTTTTGCCAGCCAAGAGTAGTCTGCGTGATGAATAGCCGTGTGCCTGACAATCCCTTCTTTGCATTTCTTTTGATATATTTACACATTTTAAGTTCTTCGAAATGTGTCACTTTACAATTGGTGTTTGACTTGAGGAAAAAGCCTCAAACGTTTTGTATTGATTTTCGTGTGAGTTTCCCACGGAAACTCACACATTTCTAGAAAGGAATGGATGCGCGATACTTTCATAAGCCCGTCAAAGTTACCAAAAGAGAGAATTTTTTAAAGTTAAATTTTCACCTTCATCCTCATGCCCCAATCCACTTTTTACTTTGGTGACAGTATGTCTGCATTAGAGAAAAGGAGTTTTTGAGCAAAAATTGTGAAGGCCTTCTACAGACTAAGTAAATATTAGTAGTAATTTATTTTGTAACATTTAGACAAACGGGGGTTGAAAAAACATGCTACGAAGTGCTTTTAATTGAAGCCCCCTTCATTGATGGTACTGAAATAAATTCAGCTTCAGCAGTGAAGCTCTTCCAGAATAGCCAAGCCAGGCCCGTGTTCAGATTAAAGTCCATCTTTCACCTTTGCGGAAGGTAAGAGCCTTAGAAAGTTTTTTTTTTCTCATTTATACTTGAGCTTAGGTTATAGTTAAAGCTGGTTAAAACGACTTAATATTGTAAAAGATGACAAATATGAAAAGAAAATGATCTTTGCTCTCAATTTATCGCACCTTGATAACCAAAGCTTACTGACCGAGGGTTGCAAAAATAAGCGAAAAGGGACAGAAATTTCCGCGCTACAATTTTCAGAATTGACCTGTTATTAACCAAAACGCTTGCTTAGTGGCTGAGAAGACGTTTTTGATTAATATTTAACTTCCGTGGGAAAAAAATATGCGTTCTTCACTACCAGCAAGCTATGAATGTACTAGTAAAAGATGCCAGCCAGGATTTATGTTCATCATCGTTTTCCCAGCCAGTAAACAGATTCTATATCGATTTTCCCAGCAATTTTTATGAGTCCCCGGCTTTTGCCAGCCAAGAGTAGTCTGCGTGATGAATAGCCGTGTGCCTGACAATCCCTTCTTTGCATTTCTTTTGATATATTTACACATTTTAAGTTCTTCGAAATGTGTCACTTTACAATTGGTGTTTGACTTGAGGAAAAAGCCTCAAACGTTTTGTATTGATTTTCGTGTGAGTTTCCCACGGAAACTCACACATTTCTAGAAAGGAATGGATTCGCGATACTTTCATAAGCCCGTCAAAGTTACCAAAAGAGAGAGTTTTTTAAAGTTAAATTTTCACCTTAATCCTCATGCCCCAATCCACTTTTTACTTTGGTGACAGTATGTCTGCATTAGAGAAAGGAGTTTTTGAGCAAAAATTGTGAAGGCCTTCTACAGACTAAGTAAATATTAGTAGTAATTTATTTTGTAACATTTAGACAAACGGGGGTTGAAAAAACATGCTACGAAGTGCTTTTAATTGAAGCCCCCTTCATTGATGGTACTGAAATAAATTCAGCTTCAGCAGTGAAGCTCTTCCAGAATAGCCAAGCCAGGCCCGTGTTCAGATTAAAGTCCATCTTTCACCTTTGCGGAAGGTAAGAGCCTTAGAAAGTTTTTTTTTTCTCATCTATACTTGAGCTTAGGTTATAGTTAAAGCTGGTTAAAAGGACTTAATTGTAAAAGATGACAAATATGAAAAGAAAATGATCTTTGCTCTCAATTTATCGCACCTTGATAACCAAAGCTTACTGACCGAGGGTTGCAAAA
>NC_090879.1:23285009-23297509 GCF_036669935.1 Montipora foliosa
AAGTTGAAGTTTGGGGTACAATAAATGAACTTCCTTGTGGTGGTATGGAAGTGTGAAGGTTGATTTTAGCGTCTTGATATCCAATGGTTGAGATTTCAGCAACTGCAGGAGATGTGGATACCAGAACTGGGTTGGCCAATAAGGGATCACCAGTATTGCTGTGGTATTGCTTTCTTGGATGTATTGTAAAACTTTGCCTGTGAGACTGAAAGGAGGAAAGCAGTATATGAGCTTATACCTTGACCAGTCTAGTGTGAAAGTATCAATGGCTATTGCACCAGGATCTGGTTTCCACGCTACATATTGGGATACTTTATAATTTAGCATTGACGCAAACATGTCTATGTGAGGCTCACCCCACTTTGCCGTAAGTTCATTAAAGACAGAAAGGGCCAAAGACCATTCAGTGTTACTGTTGTGAAAAACGCGGCTAGCCCTGTCCGCCTCTGCATTTAGTTTGCCTGGCAAATATTGACAATGTTAGGTGCCTAGCCATGCACCACATAATTATTTCTCTATTTATCTCATTGCAACTCTAGATTTCGTACCACCCATATTGCAGATGTAGGAGACAGCAGTTGTGTTGTCACAAAGCAATTTTATGTGGCAACATTGCATATGGTTGCAAAGGGACTGCAGAACTAACAGAATGGCCTTCAGCTCCAAGTAATTTATGTGGAATTTGGATTCCTGGTATGACCATCTACCACCAGTCACATTTGGTGTACCTTCTATCACCCCTCCCCAACCTTTCAGTGAGCTGTCTGTCATGAGTGTGATATCAAGGGGTAGTGAAGTAAGAGCTTTTGGGTATTGTTCAACATTAGAAATCCACCATAGCAGGTCCTGCTTGGACAGAGGAGAAAGAGTCAGTTTCCCCTCAAGGTCCCAACCATTACATTTCAAGGCATTAGTTTTGTCATTTTGTCATTTTCTGGTAAGGGATGCAAACCTCGCATAAAAAAGTACTTTTATGGAGCTGGCTAAACTGCGGGAATTTGTCTCCTTCAAAGGTGACAGTCAAATCCTTCCCTGCCAGCTGGCCAACCTTCACCGGAGGCCACAAGTGCTCTAAGCTGGCAGTCGAAGAAGCTGGCCGTGCTCTTACTACGCTTCTGGATGGTCATTCGTTCCATATCCATTGAATTGCTGTTTTCGAAAATCGCTTCCAGGTACTCCTTAAAACTCTTCGGCTTTCCTGGTAGATTGCTCGGCAACAAGCGATTGACTTTTTTGTGAAAACGTTGAAATAATGCCTCTTTTTCCACATCATCACTTCGAGAATCGTCTCCAAAGGGGGGTGAATCTGATCGTTGGACTGCATCACTTTTATTTGAGGGATTCAACATCAAACTACTGTCCACTTCTTCATTGCTTGTTATAGACTCCGCAATACTTACGCTTTCGAATTCCCCTATGCTTTTAATACTGTCATGATTATCATTATGCGAAAAATGTAGAATTTCGTCTTCGTAGAAATGCGACCGCTCTGTGACTAGATCATCCTCCAAAATGGTGTTGTTGTCATCGTCACCGTCGCTATCTTTGCCGGTTACTAATTTTTGATCATTGTACACGAATTCAAGTACAGGTTGTTTCTCAGGGGAACAAGTGATCGTTTTCGTACCATAGCATACATTTCCTTTGCCGTCACAGTACTGGGAACCTGGAACACTCTCGCCACCAGTCTCCGCTTTAATTTCGCCAATAGCACCCAATTGATCTGCTTGAAAACATTCTTCGGCATTGTTTCTGACCTCAGTCATATTGGAGGTTGGTCGTTCGATGATCTTGATACCGATGTAAGATTTCTTCTTTTTCTTCGGTAAAGACACTGTAGTGAGGTGCCCTTTGCCGACGACATGACGTCCAAACAAGGAAAAGGAAAGCTCACGGTGTTGCTCCAACAGAACCATTTTTATAAATCCTCGGAAACTTTGCCACAGACATTCTTTATCAACGGCATCAGTTGAAGAGCCTAGGGCTAAATTGCAATTGGCCCAATTTACAACTGTTTCGCTATTCACTTGGGCTAGACACTTCAAAAGAAACCCAAAAGAAAAGAAATTTTTTTTCTAACTACATTCACACTGTCAATTTTTTTTACGGCTGATCCAAAGTGAGAGAAAAATATATCCTTCTGGTCGTTTGGAATCATAGGAAAACTGTTACAGAATGCTTGCCAGATTTTATCTTTTAAAGGTTAAAATTTTAAACATAGATGATGTTTAGAGACCTCCACGTAGGGGTCTTCACCACCATCGCCAGAGTCAGTTGTAAGAGTTGCGTATTGTGTTAAGCAATATTTGTGAAGAAAAAAAAACTTCCTGCTCTTAATGGTGTCTTATAACTGGTTTTCTACGGTTGCCCCGATACAGCTCTTGTACCCCGACAAAATTCGTATTGCTGCAGTATCAAATTTGTTCATTCAGTAAACAGCAAACAGCAGTTCCATGTTTTGAGTTTCTATTACGAGGCACAAACCTATGTGTCTATCATTTCGATCACTCTTAGGATGTTGAAAACTGGAAACTAGTGTTACACGAGCTTTAGTTTGATTGACATGTGACAGGAATTAGATCTTATCGAGTTTTTTGGCGGTATTATATTTTGTGTATTGGCGGAATTATATCTCGGAAATCTTAGGAAATCGTGTCTACCAGGAATTGTATTCTAAAAGGAAGTCATCTATCATTAAAGAGTTTGGATCATTAAAACATTTGGTGCCGAGACCCGGGAGTGAAGGATTGAAAGAGTGAAAAAATGAATTAACCTCGTGTAAACATGTCGTCGGAACCCAGGAAACGACTGAAGAAGAAATCCATGGTCCGCGAAAGTCATCGCGCATTTGTTAGGAAAACAATCCTCGCGGCACAGGAACAAATTGATAAACGGGCAGATCCTACCGTTTTGAAGAAGCTCAAATCCTTGCGATGTACCCTGCTGGATAAATTGTCGGAGCTCAAAATATTGGACAGTGAAATTATCGATTTGGTAGACGAAACGAAAATAGAAGAAGACGTGAACAATAGCTGTGACTTCGCCAGCGCTATTCAAGCCTGCATAGTCGACCTAGAAACAGCAATAGAAGCTGAGGAAAATACTGGAAAGGGTCAGGATATACAAGGAACGACATTGGACTCGCAAAACTCTAACTCGAGTATTCAGGCGGGAACACAATCAAAAGCGTCAATAATTCCGACCCACGCAAAGTTGCCCAAACTGGAATTGAGGAAATTTTCAGGCGACCCAATCAACTGGCATCCCTTCTGGGAATCGTTTGAATCGGCCATTCACAAAAACACCACCTTAAGCGACGTGGAAAGATTCCAGTATCTCAAGTCGCTCCTTGAAGGTTCTGCAGCCCAGACAATTTCTGGTTTAGTATTGACAAGCTCGAATTACGACCACGCGGTCCAACTTCTAGACAAGCGCTTCGGAAATAAACAAGTCATTATTTCGAAACACATCGAATTGCTCATGCAGCTTCCAAAAGTAAGCGACGGGAGCGACTTAAAGCAATTGCGTCAGCTTTTGGATCAAACGGAGGCGGCAGTTAGAAGTCTAAAAGGAATCGGTATTTCGATTGAGACATACGGAACATTTTTGACACCTGTAATTATGGGAAAGATCCCACAAGAGTTACGCCTCATCCTGAGTCGCGGCACATCAGAAGATTGGGACCTTGACACAATCATCAAGTCTTTCACAGAAGAATTGCAAATTCGAGAAAGATGTGCTTTGGGAACGGTAACTGAGCAAACAAAGTTAAAAGAAAAACGAGATTTTGGTTTTGGAATTCGCACAGGTCAAAACAAAAGACCCCCCACATCGTCAACCCTGGTTGCAAACAACGAGAGACTGCCGCTATCTAAGGATAAATGGTGCACTTTCTGCAATGGACCTCATCCAACTGTCAAATGTTCTGTTGTTACCGATCCAGAATCTAGAAAGAAAATTCTACGTCAAAAGGGAAAATGTTTTGGTTGTTTGAGGAGCGGTCATGTGAGTCGAGATTGTCAAGCAAGGTGTCATCGTTGTAGTGGGAAACATCACGTGGCTTTGTGCAGCGTTCAACACTATCCAGATTATCCAATCACGACCAGAAGGGCTAGAGACAGCAATCAAGAACAAACTGTGAGTACAAACTTGTATTTTACTCAAGACGTTAATAACAAGTGCATCTTGTTACAAACGGCCAGAGCTAACGTCAGAAGTCCTCATGGAGGAAATTCTTGCAATGTGAGAATCCTTTTTGATTCATGTTCCCAAAAGTCCTATATAAGCTCACGGTTAAGGAGCAAATTGAGCTTACAACCATTTGGAAGCGATACAGTTCTAATACAAACTTTTGGAAACAATGAACCCTCATTGAAACAATGTAGCATCGTTCAGTTTGCATTGGAATGTCAAGACAATTTGACAGTGTTCATTAATGCTTATGAAGTTGAGTTGATCTGTGGTCCCATCACAAACCAGACCATTGAAATTGCACAACAGTGTTACCCACATCTGCAAGGCTTACCTGTGGCTGATCACTCACGAGGTGATGAGGATCTAGAAATTGATGTCATGATTGGAGCAGATCATTACTGGTCTGTGGTTCAGAATCACGTGGTAAGGGGGGAGCTACATGGACCAGTGGCAATTCGTACAAGATTAGGATATGTATTGAGTGGTCCTGTGAATGCGGCAAGTGCGAATACACAGTTATCAACTGTTAACGTGTCCCATGTTATGAAAACTGAATGTCAAGTCATTGAAGAGAACTTAGTTTCAGATGATTTCTTACTGAAAGAGGAGCTAAGTAAGTTTTGGGACTATGACACTCTTGGAGTAAAGGATAGAGAGGGAGATTTTCTTGAAGACTATCTTACCAAAGTGAAGTTCAATGGAATCCGTTATGAAGTGTCTCTTCCCTTCAAGACTGAACACCCAATTATTCCAGACAATTACTTGTTGGCACAGAATCGCCTTGTTTCTTCATTGCAAAGATTAAGGTCCAAGCCAGAATTGCTCCAACAATATGACAGTGTCATCAAGGAACAATTAAATGCTGGTGTTGTTGAATTGATTGATAAGAGTCATGATTTAGATACCCTTCCTGGAACTGTACATTACATTCCTCATAAAGAAGTATTGAAAGAAGACAGAATCACTACTAAACTACGTGTGGTTTATGACGCCAGTGCTAAATCCCGCAATGAACCAAGTTTGAATGACTGTCTCCTACCAGGTCCAGCCTTAACTCCATTGATCTTTGATGTCTTGCTGAGATTTCGCCTCCATAAAGTGGTTTTGATTGGTGATTTAGAAAAAGCATTCTTGAACATTGAAGTCAATCCAGCAGAGAGAAACTTGTTAAGGTTCCTATGGGTAGATGACATCAACTCCCCGAACCCAGAAGTGATCACACTGAGATTCACTCGTCTTGTTTTTGGTCTAGTTTGCTCTCCATTTATTTTGAATGTAACATTGAGGAACCACTTAACAAGGTATGAGAACATTGATCCTGAATTTGTGGCTGCTGTTGTGAGAGCTTTGTATGTTGATGACTTTGCATCTGGAGAGAACTCGGTAACGAAGTGTTTTGAACTTTACCACAAGTTGAAGTTGCGGTTCAGAGAAGGAGGTTTTAATATGAGAAAGTGGGCATCGAACAGTGAAGAGTTAACTGAAATGATCAAAAGAGCAGAAGAATCTTTGTCTTGGGAACCGGAGCTGTCTTGTAAGGCTACTCCTACATTGACCGAGCCCAACATTGAGGAAGAAGATTGGACAGTGTCAAATTCAAACAACAATGTGAGCGAAGAAACCGTTGTCAAAGTAATGGGAGTTCAATGGGATCGGATGGAAGATAATTTCGAGTTTGATCTTGCTACCTTTTCTAGACAAGCCTTAGAGGGAACTTTCACTAAACGGACATTATAGAGCAGTACTGCTCGATTCTATGATCCATTAGGCTTGCTGTCACCAGTTACCTTACCCTTAAAGTGCATGTTCCAAGAAATTTGTCATTTAAAACTTGGTTGGGATGAAGCTTTGCCGGAAGGTCTCGCGTCGCGCTGGAAGGAGTTACTACAAGACATGTAGGAAGTCTCAAGCATTGTAGTACCTCGTTGCATCCTGGGTGATGTTCAAGTCGAAGACGTCACGTCTATTCAACTACATGGGTTCGCAGATGCTAGCAAGTCTGCGTATGGAGCAAATGTCTACATCATGTTGACAACCTCTGGAACCAGTTCTGTTTGCCTTCTAGCGTCCAAAACAAGAGTTGCTCCCTTGATCGGTGAATCAATCCCTCGACTGGAGTTAATGGCCGCCTTGACACTTGCGAATTTGATGACAGCCGTGCATGAGGCATTGACCTGCACTATGAAGATAGACGCTGTTTTCAATTGGACTGACTCTCAGATCGTGTGGTGGTGGATCAATAGAGAGTTTAAAAAATTCAAGCTGTTTGTTCAGAATCGAGTTCAGAAGATTCGAAGTCTGTGGAGTAAGGATCACTGGAGATATTGCCCGTCTGAGTCTAATCCTGCTGACATAGCGTCGCGAGGGTCAAAGAGTTCTGTTCTCGCTCACAGTGATCTATGGTGGAAGGGAGCTCCATTTCTGAAAGAAGGAGAAGTTCAGTGGCCAAACCTACCTGATAATCCAATCGGTGAGAGTACATTCCCAGAAGAAGTAACAAAGGAATTCAGAAGGAAACCTGAAATTTCAAATGTTATGACAGTATCCGTGCAGTGCTTTCAGAACATTTCAGAAGTCATCTGTCCAGAAAGATTTAGTAGTCTCAGTAAACTCGTCAGAGTAACCGCTCTTGTGCTGAAATTCATCCAGAAGCTCAAGAGGAAGATAGAAATAACTGACATCAGTATGGAGGATCAGAATATTGCTACGAATCTTTGGTACAAAGACGTTCAAGCCAAACTTGAAGAAAAGGAGAAATCAAGTTCGACTTGGGACCAGTTAGGAGTCTTTAAGGATGCCAACGGACTTCTGCGATGAAAGGGACGAATCCAGAAGTCTTCACTTCCATACTCAACAAAACATCCCGTTCTGTTATCTAGAAAGCAGCATTTCACTAAGCTCGTGATTATGCAGTCCCACGAAAACGTGAATCACAATGGAGTTGGAGAAACTCTTACTGAAATCCGATCACAATTCTGGGTAATCAAAGGAAGGCAAGCTGTTAAGGATGTACTTTCCAAGTGTGTTACGTGCAAGAAATTACAAGGAAGAGCCTACAGCCCTCCACCTACTCCACCACTACCTGCATTCCGAGTTTCAGAGGAAATGGCTTTCTCTAAAGTAGGTGTGGACTTTGCCGGACCCTTGTACGTGAAGAATATATACTTATCCAAGGGAGAAATGCACAAGTGTTACATTGCTCTGTTTACATGTGCTAGTACAAGAGCTTTGCACCTTGAACTTACGCCGGACCTCTCCGCCAATTCGTTCTTAAGAGTGCTGAAGCGATTCTTCGGTAGAAGAGGACTACCGACCCTGTTCATTTCAGACAACGGGAAAACTTTCCGAGATGCAAAGGTTAAGAAGTTTGCTCTTGATCGGAACATTGACTGGAAATTCAATGTACCCACAGCCAGCTGGTGGGGCGGATTCTTCGAAATCTGTGTGAAACTTGTGAAAAGGTGTCTCAAGAAAGTGCTCGGAAATGCGAAGTTGAGTTATGAAGAGTTAGAGTCAGTGCTGATCGAAACTGAAGGCGTTTTGAATTCTAGGCCATTGACCTATGTCTACGATGAGCTAACAGAAACTCCACTTACGCCTTCTCATCTTGTAATTGGTCGTCGACTTCTAGATCAATCTCCTGCCATCACAGTACCTGTAAACACTTTGCCTAGACGAGAGAGATATTTAGACGGTCTTCTCACCCATTTCAGAAATCGATGGAAGAAAGAATATCTTACAGGTATCCGCGAGTACCAGAAACTCAAGGGAGGTGAACCAAGAAGAACAATTCAAGTAGGCGACGTTGTGCACATCTATGCTGACAAGACACTCAGACAACAGTGGAGAATGGGGAAAGTAGAAAAACTGTTACAGGGACAAGACAACGTTGTGCGCGCAGCGGAAGTGGTAACAGTAGATAATTCTCTCCGCAAGACTTGCTTAAAACGTCCAATTCAAAAGCTCTATCCTCTTGAAATCAACGTGTGTGACGAACACGTAACTAATGCGAGAACAGGACAGTTTGACAATGGAATGAACATTCAGATAGTTAGAGATGAAGACATCCCTACAGTGATCACTGCTCCATGAACTGTCTGACCGTATCTTGAGCGTTTGACACTGAGGCTAAAGAGCTAAATTAGGTTTTGCGTTAAATCAGTCTTATTTGTTTAAACTTTCTTGATTGACTTCGACGTCAATCAGGGGGGAGTGTGTTGAAAACTGGAAACTAGTGTTACACGAGCTTTAGTTTGATTGACATGTGACAGGAATTAGATCTTATCGAGTTTTTTGGCGGTATTATATTTTGTGTATTGGCGGAATTATATCTCGGAAATCTTAGGAAATCGTGTCTACCAGGAATTGTATTCTAAAAGGAAGTCATCTATCATTAAAGAGTTTGGATCATTAAAACATAGGAGAATCTGCATATGTTAAAACAAATTTCTCTAAAGATAGCAAAAATTAAATGCATACCTTGAGTATCCCTATTGCTGTTTCAAAAATACCCACCCACCACTCGCTTTTGAATACCTAAAAAAGAAATATTCACCAGTGTTAGGTTCATGTGTTAGGCAATGGTTGACTTCAGAACAATGCTGTTGAAATCAGACACATCAATAAATACTTGATGTAAAACGCAACTTCAACTAAATATCATTGTTCAATACTACAATGCAATCCGTCAAAAGCAAAACTGTACTATGAAAACTAAAAAAAGAAACGTGGCGGAGAGCATCGTGAAGTGCTTTGATGTGAAAAAAGAATTACATATGTAAATTGCCAACAACTTTTCTTCAAACACAACTGAGAAACGGACACAGGGCTAACAAACGGCAATTATTATTTCACACTGGCGATTTGTTTATCTCAAATTCTCCGACGATAGTCTAAAAAACATTCAGTTACATGTCAGGATTTCGACTTCTAATTGATGAGCGAAACTGAATAATACAAATCGCAATTATTGTGTCTCTCACTGGAGGTGTGGTCGTCAAGACCGGATGCAAGCAGGGCTCACATTAGTTGGCGTCGGCAACCACGGCAACGAGGACAAAATAATTAGACAATTTGTACATTGGAGTCCTGCATCTCCAAGTATCCGGCAATGTCTAGGAAAAGAACCTTTCGACCTCTAATTGATGAACGAAACTGAATAATACAAACTGCAATTATTGTGTCTCTCACTGGAGGTGTGGTCGTCAAGACCGGATGCAAGCAGGGCTCACATTAGTTGGCGTCGGCAACCACGGCAACGAGGACAAAATAATTAGACAATTTGTACATTGGAGTCCTGCATCTCCAAGTATCCGGCAATGTCTAGGAAAAGAACCTTTCGACCTCTAATTGATGAACGAAACTGAATAATACAAACTGCAATTATTGTGTCTCTCACTGGAGGTGTGGTCGTCAAGACCGGATGCAAGCAGGGCTCACATTAGTTGGCGTCGGCAACCACGACAACGAGGACAAAATAATTAGACAATTTGTACATTGCAGTCCTGCATCTCGAATTATCTGGCAACGTCTAAGAAAAGAGCATTTCGACTTCTAACTGATGAACGAACTGAATAATACAAACTGCAATCATTGTGTCTCTCACTGGGGGTGTGGTCGTCAAGACCGGATGCAAGCAGGGCTCACATTAGTTGGCGTCGACAACCACGGCAACAAGGACAAAATAATTAGGCAATTTATACATTGCAGTCCTGCATCTCGAATTATCTGGCAATGTCTAAGAAAAGAGCGAATAGAGTTATTTCACTTCAGTAAGTGCGAAGCTTATTTCTTCATTTCATTTATAATCCATAATTTATCTTCGAACTTGCCGGATCACTTTCAGTAACATGGTTGACGGAAGGAAATTCTGCGTGATCTTCTCTATCATTAAAACCGAGCTTAGGTCCACAGGTGGTCACTGTAAGTTCAAACGGAACTGGTAGAAAGTCTCGCAGCAAAGTAGCCGGGACGAGTTCAATTGATAGCAAATCGTTTCAATTGACATACATTCTTTTTTTTTATATAAGTACGTCTAATTTTGGAGCTTAGACTGAAATTTGTTATATCTCCTTAATTAATGCGGACGTGACCAGGAAACCCATCAAAGAGCTTGCTTATTATCAAGTTGCTTGTCACATACTTTGCGCGACTTGCTCTGATGCCACGTGCAAGATGTCGCGCCAACCAACTCTGGCTAAATTTGGTTAATCTTAGCTTCAACGTTCTTATAAGAAAGGTTGTTAAAAAAAAACAGAGTGTATCAAAAGTAATTGTTATATACACTGATTAATCACTACAAACGTCATCCCATTCTTGCTGTGACATCTTGGACAGCGGCCAAGACATATAAAACCTGTAAACAAAACATCTGACAGCTCAAAATATAAGATTAATGCTTCAGACCTGGTAATAAGTCTTCCCAAAACCTTCGATTATTTTGATAAGCGGTGTAGGTGCTGATGTCGAAAACCGTGGAGATTGTCAATAAAGCAATTTACAGAACTGTGGATTGTTCCGCAGATCCATGTCGAGAAGAATTGAGGAATTTTTCATGTTTTAATTGACCAGTGTAACTCACACTAAAAGCGTGACATTTCTTTGAACGTTTCTGGAAATGTCTGTCTGCGACAGTCCAATTCACAATTTGCGACATACACTGTTTATTGAACCCGACAAAAATCTTTTTTTTTTTATACAAGTGCACCCTTCTACACTGTAGGTTCGTCGGAAATAATTTCCTTCATTTATCTCTTCGTTTTGCTCATTTACAGCTAATTCCTAATTATTGAGGGTAGCAAGAAGTGCAGAGAGACATCTCCGTGATAATTCGTCTTCGTTAGTCTTCATTCAAGGGATCGTTTAGCCATCACAAGCGCATGTCGTACGGATCTTCCTTTCCTGTATGTGACAACGGGATTATTTTAACTCATTATTCCCCAGAACAGCGGTTAATTCTCCATTGAGTTATGGGTAGTGATTCGATCAAACCAGGAACCAGATGCAAATGTAATTATGTAGCACACTGACAATGGAACAAGCAAGCAACTTGTGGTTACCACTCGCTGAGCGACCTGAAAAAGCATTCGTTAAACACGGCCACAGGGTTTTAAAATTGAAATCAACCCTTTGTCTCAATCGCCGACTGTGCATTCAAACAAACAAAACTTTTCCTTCCAATCTTATTTTGGATGCGAGATGTTTCTTGAAGTGCACTCTGGTCAGTTTCATTGTTGACAGTTTTAATTAATTTTCATTTCCGACGGCAAAATCAATCAGAGCGGTACCCTGGGAGAAGAGGAATGTTTTACCCAAGAAAATGCAGCAAACAGCTGGCGAGCGAGAGAAGCGCTGAGGACGAAAATAAAAGTAACCTCTTTCGGACTCTACTTGCAAAAACACAAACACGCTTTTTCTGTTTTTTGAAACCATGCATGCTGTGAATATTATCACATACGTTTCGCATGCAATAAGGGACTGTGCAATAATTAATAACCAAGTTAGAAAAACACTGAAGACTGGCCTCAGCTGTTTACACAATTTTAATGCTGAACAACGTCATTCAATAAAGTCTCAAGTCGGTTTAAACGTTCTGAATCTTGTAGAAGACCTGGATAGGGTGACGGCTAAATATAAAGCGACATTTCCTATTGGTGCCAAATCTAAAGCATCCAAATCAAGAAAAAAGAAGGAACAGAAGAAAAAAAGGGAGAAGAAGAGGATTGCTGCCTCAGAAAGCCGTAGGACCCGAACCTGTATAATTTTTCGGTCTTTGGGAGGTGAACCCATTGATGACAACTATGAAACAGAAGTATGTGGCATTCCTCAGCTAGAAACTGTTGACCTAGAAACCCTCTCGCTGTTTAAATCAAGAACAGACCTGGCATGTCTGCGGGACCTCTTAAATGCCAAATGTTTTATTGGCAAAGCTCACAACGTGGTTTGTGACTTCTGTGCATGAGCGATTGTTTCAATCTATCATATGTTGACATTCTAAGTAAGTTAAAGCATGTGTTTATGTTGATGCAATATTTAGACATTATGGATAGTCAAAGGCGTGGCATCTGTCTATTTGGAAAATGTTTAATTAAGACCCCCCCTCAACTTACTTGAGAAATCTAATGTAGAGCCCCCCCCCCCTCCTTTCCATTATTTTAACTTAAGGCCCCCCCCCTCCTGATAATTATTGCACAGTCCCTAAGAACAGAACGAGCGAGCCGTTTTTATCCTCATGTTCAACGATACAGTTGAGCATACTCAGACGATCGAGCCAAAATGCAGTATTCACCTGAGCATGTTCAAGTAAA
>NC_090879.1:23307509-23312509 GCF_036669935.1 Montipora foliosa
AGGGCTGCATATTGTGTGCATATTGTGTACATATGAAATAACTGCAGTGAACAGTGTTAGAGAACAATGCAACTACACTTGTAAACTGCTGTGCTGTAGGGCTTTGTGCAATGTGTTACTCAACAGCAAAGTCTTGTAGTTATTGGAAATCCGAAACGTTATGTTGCATAGCTGACCAAGGAAACAAATTCTATCGTCACCTGAACATTAACAGACACCTCACAAGTGCAGATTTACCCAAGAGTCTTGATATTTGTGAAGTTGATGGTAGTAATGGCAATGAATTCATGGTAATGAATTTATATAGCGCATTTTCTATTGGCATATTCAAATGCGCTTTACAACCAAGTGATCCATGGGTGAGATCGGACATGAAGTCAGCAATGTTTTCATGACGAAATGCATGTTGTTTTTGCCAGTGTGATTACAAATTTCGTGATCTTTACTTGAGACATGCATATCTTTTCATGTATTACACATCGTTTTTTTTAGAACTACTACGCAACGCTCATGATCCTTAGCAGCACACGTGTGGCCACAGCTTGACTTACGATCCTATATCGTCTTGTTACTGGGTTGCCGTATGGCAATCCCAGTCTAAAAGTGGATGGCATTTGTTCGGTATTATTTTTCTTTTTTTCTTCCGTGTCGGTAAAAGTCTTGCCTGTCACTTCCCTGGTAAGTTGTATCTTTGTGCATAGAGCCTTCTGCCCGTATTTTCTTAGGATCGAGAGGGTAGTGGAACTGCGTAGATTTCTCTGGTGGACACAGTAGAATCATTAACCTATAGTAGCCTGCAATGGCGTTGAAAGTCGTGTAACGCGAATGGCATTTTAGTGGATCCTTAAACAAAATATACCCTTTTATAGTTCACCACTATAGTAGTCGTCCGCTGAAAATACCTCTGTAAACAAGCGGCCTTATGGAAAATAAACAATCGAAATTGTATTAAGAGGGTTTTTGTTTGTTTTCTTTTTCAAATTTTACATTGGCTGACACGGCTTTCGTCTAATAAAGTTGAAAATAATTCAACATGATTTTTGAGCTGGTGCGCGGAAAAAAATTTAGTAGTGAACAATAAAGACAATAGAGTGTTTATGTCTCGGAACTATCGGTCTAATAGTTGCCCCTTGGAAATTTGATGTTCTTAAAACTAGCATATTTGCCCTCGAAGCTTCGCTTCTCGAGCAAATATTTGTTTTAAGAACATCAAATTTCCGCGGGGCAACTATCAGCCGATAGCTCCTCGACAGAAACACTCTATTGTTTAAATGGAGCTCAATAATGGAAAGTCAGTTGGATAAACTAGTCAGGCGGTGAAAACCAACACCTGGAATCTCAAAAGCGACGAGTAATGGACTTCAACAACAATCTGTCGCCCGTCGAGCAGAAATCAAAGTGAGCTGCATTTCTAAAATAATATTTACCAAGTGTGCTGTCATGTAGAACACTGAAACCAAATGGAAAATTCTCTGGTAACTTATGGGTTATAGATAGATAGATAGATAGATAGATAGATAGATAGATAGATAGATAGATAGATAGATAGATAGATACTTTATTAAGCACAGAATCCATAAAGCTAAGTCACTTATTTACAATGAAGCTGTGCATCTAAAATATAAAAACATACACACAGAAATATATATATTAATGTCAATATTAGTAGTGGGAAGTTATTGCTGTTTTAGCTATTACTCCTCATTATGTCTAGACACGTACTGCTGCAGATCACTTTTCTCAGTCTAGGTTCCAGACCCCTAATGTTCACGATATAGGTATAGTTTTCAAAAATTGTAACGGTCACTTTTGAAAATGTATGTTGACTAGCATACGAAACATCACGTTTTATAAAAATGCGTTTGAATACAATGTTTATCACCGGTGTTTGTATAGCATTACAGAAGCCCTCGATTAACGCGGAGACACGTGATCTGTCAAAGTTGAAGAATGTTCCGCCCACATCATGATTTAAAGACTTGGGACGAAGTCGACAAGCGCTATTAATATCGTAGTTCATTCCTTCGAAAAACAAAGCACCCATTGAGAGTCCCGGAGCAAAGGTGGAGACAGGTAGGTTTTTAGTAACGGGTAGTATTATGGTTTATCGCACACTTTTTGTTTAGTGATCATGAAAAAAACTTCCAACAAACAATTCTGGGTCCAATTCTTGATCCAATCAAAGGAAGACAAAGTGAATGAATCGCATCTCCAGGCTCCGTGAGCACCTGTAAAAGAATGGAAAAAACAAATTTAGTTTTAAAGCAGGGCTCTATTTCCAAAGGACCTTGATATTAGCAGGCAGGTCAGAACTTTAAAGAAAACGACAAAGCTTTTAAGATTATAAGACATGTTTCGACAGAAACTTCTGTCATCTTCAGTTGATTAATGTACAAAGCGTTAGATAAATCTAAAACTATCCTTTTAATTCTCACATTGTCACGTTTTATGTACATTCCGTTGTTACTAGCATATATAATTAGCACTTTTTTTTACTTATAAATGCAAGTTCTGACGCTTTGTACATCATGAATCAACTGAAGATGACAGAAGTTTCTTTCGAAACATGTCTTATAATCTTAAAAGTTTTGTCTTTCTTTAAAAATTAAAGGGCTCCATTTGATGAAAAACTTGAACCTTGTATTTCGTGGATAATGGAACCAAAAGATCGAGACAGCAGAAAGCAAATCGTTATCTTTAAAAAAATTACGACATTTTTTAATTTCAAAGTTACAGAATATTTGAAAAATCGTTAGGACTATATAACAACTAGGCGAAACATGCATAATCAAACATCTTCAAACATTTACTAAGCTCAGAACCGTTGTCGTCAATCTTGCTCTGCAGATTGTTTCGAAATCCTTGATTCTGCCCCTACTAAATTTCAACTTAAACTTAAGGAGCATATAAATTGGGAAACGCCTAATTTAGGGGCCGACCATTTAACTCTTGAGTTGGGGGATGGGTGATTTTGAAAAAAAAATTCCTGCAAGCGCTTGTTGCAAGAAAAAAATTGCATGCAGCACACATGAAATAGAAAAAAATTCTTGCACTGCGCAAGCAAAAAAAAAAAATGTTGCCAAGCTATTTTATCATTCCTGGGGGGCTTTACAAAATCCCAGCAAAACTGCAACCATTCCGGATAATCTGCAAGCCAGCGAGCCACTCTGGTTAGCCTATTAAAATAACACATTGATTGGCCTAAATAACACTCTGGTTAGCCTAAACGTCACACCGGTTGGCCTACATTTAGCTTAGGTAGCTTGCGGTTTGCCCTTATAATGGGATAAGGGATTTCTTGCCTGCTCGGTTCACATGGCTCCAAGTCATAGGAGTCATGCAAGCCATTACGGTTAGCCTAAATTACACATTGGCTAGCCTAGTTAGCAGTGCAGTTAGCCTACAGTTCCTTAGGTAGCTTGCAGTTACTGGTTCAGGGATTTCTGGCTTGTTGGCTCGCACTGTATCCAAACCCGTTAGCTTCTCACAAGCAGTAATGGAGGTAAATTTTTCTATTTGAAGAATCAAGTTTTATTAGACAAAGAAAAATAATTTGTTCATTTTTAATCTTTTCAACTGAAGCATTTTCATGTAATTACTTTCTATTAAAATATAAGGTTTTTGCAATGTCTTATATAATATATATATAACAACATATAACAAATTAGACCATGATCAACTAACTTTAATTCTATCTGCTTTCACATTTGTTTTGGAGATTTCAGTCCACTTCTAAATTGTAACTAATGATTCTAGCAGTAATTACCATGCTATGAGCATTTCTGAACTGCTTTTTGCTATTTTCAGCTATTTTTTTAAATTAAGAAGCTAAACATTTTCAAATCTACCTGTGAAGCATCACTTTACAACATGGGAATATTGTTATTAGGTAATATTAAATGATTCTAAAGAATGACATTCCGAAAACATGTAGCTACATAAGAATGATGTTGTATAGCTTACAACATTTTAAGGCTTTGCAGCTCCACATTAGGACTATTACTGCAATAACCACAATGTAAATGTAAATACATTCTGTAAATGTAAACACGACACTTTCTTTGAGGAAAACAAAATCCTGCAGAGAAATGAGGAGAGAAAAAAAAAATCCTGCCCACCAAGGTTGCTAGAAAAAAAAAACTTGCTGACCAGAAATCACTGGGTGACACACCTCAAACAGTTTGATGTAACAAGAAAAGTAGGTTTAGCCTTTTACTAGATAATTTGTAACAATGCATGTTGCGTTTTTTCACCTGAACTGGCGGGATTTTATTCTCTTTAATCATGTTAATAGCCGATAAGAGGCTGTCCTGGCCTGTAGTAATGCTTCGAAAAGGTTGCGTTAGAATGCATAAGGCCACCTAAGCCGGAACGGCCAAAAGTCAGAGACTTTGCCGAGTGCGCTGCAAAATGTACATGTATATATTTATGTTAAATGACGGCAAACTGTAATGTAAAGTTGCCTTAATCTTTCTTTTTTTAAGTATGATTGTCTATGAGTCACAAAGAAGTATTGTTTCTTGTATTGTACATCGTTTAATGCTCCTTCAACCAGTAGCGGTTTTGTTCTTACAAATTAAATCCTCCCAACGATTACTTGCCGGTGTAGTGCACCCAACTAAACCCTCAATTCTTTCTGGACAAAGTTGTAGAGTCGCTAGAACCTAGTTTAATGGCCTAGCTCGAATGAGTCTCCTGTAGTGGAGCATTCCAACTAGTAAATGGAAGATCATAGATTTGACTACTTTGATGGAGCACTCGCGGACTGTTTTTCCGAGTTTGCCTGCGACATTACCGATGAATTCATATTTCTTCCGCCGATGAAGTTACTATAGGGATCGCATGGAACCACTGGCGGGAACGTACGATAGTCGTTGCTGTTAAAAAACTAACATGACAAAGCTTTAAAAAAAAAGCAAAATAAATGCTAATACAAAAGGAGTACTCAAACCTGGATAAAAATTCATTATAGCGAGAAATTAAAATTTTGTTCAGTGCAC
>NC_090879.1:23322509-23335009 GCF_036669935.1 Montipora foliosa
CAACATGATGTCAATAAGGTAAAGTGAGTTTTTTGGTATGTTAGTTTTTGTTCATTGAGCAGCTACGGAGCGGGCGCAACAATGACGTCCAAGAGAACAAGGACGCAACAAAACGATATTTCAATGAACAAAAGCAATGGGCCTGCACATGCCTTTCTTTGCTGTTCGACGTGCAATGACCACATTCATCGTTGTGTGAATGACATGAGCACTAGCCAACTAGTCCTATTTTCTCTTCGTTCAACCACACGGTTAGGCTCGATTGACCGGCCGTTTTGTGCGCCCGCGTTCCTCCGCGCGCACCAGGCTTGGATCACCGGTTCAGTCAATTCTATTTTCCACCAATCAGAAAGTCGCCTGCCTGCCAAGTGCAAATACAATTGGCTGAGTACAAAATACAGACAGCTCTTCTTTAGAAGGAGGATGTTAACCGCACTTTTAAAACGGCTGGAAGTCGACCCTACCTCACGGTGTCTACCAACATACTTTTCCTGAAAAGTTGGAACACACTTTTCATGCGACTAATCGCAAAATGATTACCATAACCCAAAGATGTGTTTTTAGCTGAGGTTATTGATGTCGTCATCGTCTTCTTCATCTCTCCTTATAATAAATATTATTATACATCAGACTCACTATGAAAAATCTGATTGGTCGAGAGCATTCAATCAATTCACAATAGCTTGTGAACTTGACATGATAAATGCAATATCTGCTGCAGATATTGCATTTATCATGTCAAGTTCAACCTCTGCCTGGTTACTAAGCTCCTTGGAGTGTTCTCCTCATTTGCATTTTCAACAGATGAATGTCTTCTTTCGCGTATTGTTTAAAAAATGTATAATAAAATTAAACAATTATTGGATGAGGTTGAGCATGATATCATGAATAATCAAAACCTCGTGTCTGTGTCATGCTCAACCTCATCCAATAATTGTTTAATAATTACAGTTTCTAGAACGCATTAGAGTGTATTTTCAATAGCTTTTGATAGAAATGCAAGATTTGGGATTGGTCGAAAGTTATTGAGGTTCTCCTTATCCAACGAAACTTTCTTAAGCTCCATATAACTAGACCCTCCGTGAGGGTACACTGGGTTGCCTGTGGTACGTGCACCGTTCCAGACAATTTTTTTCAAGTTGGGGGGTCATTAAGAAGTCATACCAGACGAGGCCCTTTGGCTCACAGGTCCTCACACGTTCGTACGACGAAACAGACCTGTCCTTGCGTAATATGTAGCTCTAACAGCGCACGATATTGTTTTGGTATTGTCTATCATTGTAGTGCCATGGTAGAAGTCTTGGGTAAATAGTCTGAGAAGACATGTGGTTACTAGCAAAGTACTGAACCCAGAAAGATTGAAGAAAATAAATGGGAAGTGAGAAACATTGGCTTCTGGGCTGACATGTTGATAAACTTCTTTTCACCACAAGTTTAAGCGTGCCCTCTGAGCATCTGACAGCTTTGTAATACCAAAGTTCACTGAAGTTAAGCCCTGTTGGGCGGGGTTAGTGTTTGGATGGGAGACCGAAGTAATATACCCCTCATAAAACAGAAGCATCCCACCGAAAATACTATTAACGCTAACAAATGCGAACTCAGCAAGGTACAGATTTTGTTAGCTTGCTTTATGCAAAAACAAATATTGATGCAAAAGTAAATAAATATTGATACACAGTTTTTAGAAAGAGCACAAGGAAGTTTCCAGGACGATCGCTCGAGAATAACATATTTACCACATGAAAACAACATTTATTTTGAACCGTGAATATGGAATATAAACAGTTACGATCAGCGACAAACATTTTGGGGGATTTTTCCAACGTTCAATTTTGTTATTGTACGTTTTGGCTGCACAGATAAATCGCAAAATCGAAAGTGACATCGCCGGAATTCAGCGGGCGCCGTGATGAAGTTACCGCGGCGTGTTTACTCCCCAAACAGTGAAGTATCTGTGTCAAATGTTGGCAAGATACCGGGTTTTTGTAAGTTTCTTTTTCCGTCAAGTGTTATAAAGTTTGACAATGAAATGAGCGAAGTCAAAACAAAGATCACAATCGCCTAAGTCTTGTTTATGCAAAGTCAAAATTTACTCTCCAAGACGCGTACGACGTTATTTATTCTAACCAGGTAATTCCATCATTTTGGAAATAGCAGCTACTTTATTATTCTACTGCGTCACAATTTTTCACTGATTTTGGGGCTCATTTTGTTGAAACTCAAGCACGCTTCCAACAGGCCAGCTGTGAACCCTTCCTGCTTACAGAGCAATACTAAAAAACTTCTCTCATATCACATTCCAACCTTAAGCTCGAAAATTCAATACACAACATGATATTATAATTCACAAAGGCAGAAAATACCACAGAGTCCTTTTCCAGCGAAAAATTTATTGAAACAAACAACATATTTGCTCTTAGAGGCGAAAACCTCTTCCTATTTCATTGCGTGTGTGAAGACAAGAAACTCAATCGTGTCAAATTACCATGTACTTCAGGTAAATACAGCTCACTTTGATTTCGTCTCGACGGGCGATAGATTGTTGTCGAAGTCCAGTACTCGTCGGTTTTGAGATTCCTGCTTAGTTTATCCAACTGACTTTCCATTATTGAGCTCCATAAGGGTATATTTTGTTTAATGATCCACTAAAATGCCATTCGCGTTACATGACTTTCGACGCCATTGCAGGCTAAGGTAATGATTCTACTGTGTCCACAAGAGAAATCTACGCAGTTCCACTACCCTCTCGATCCTAAGAAAATACGCACAGAAGGCTCTATGCACAAAGACACCACTTACCAGGGGAGTGACAGGCAAGACTTTTACCGACACGGAAAAAAAAAACAAAACAAAAAAAATGAAAACAAAGAAAACAAACAAACAAAACGCAGACCTCGACTGGGTTTGCCATAGGCAACCCAGTAATTACTGATGTAGGTACGCTTAATTATGGTAATAGCGCTCGGCCTGTGTGAAATTTCGAGCGCAATTACTCCCTCATTGGCGGTTTTTCCTTTTTTTGTTTTTGTTTTTGGCGGTATGGACGACTTTGGGCAATTAAATTTGATGATTCTTTTAGTTCGTCGGTAAATCGTTTAGTTCGTATTCAAAGACGCACTAAACGATTTAGTTCGTCCAGACGTATAATGCGTTTCTTGCTCGTCTTTATACGGGACGAATTAAACGACGAACTAAAATAAGTCTTACATTAAATTCCCAAAATCGCTCAGACGCATTATACATCTCTAGTACAAAAACGACCAGTTGTACGACACGAAGTCTTATTATCAATAAGTTGTAGCCATTACATAATAATTAGCTCAAGTACAACTAGCACACGCTTGATGACGCGTACAATTGTCCAGTTACAAACTGTCGTATTAATGCAGAAATCAGGACTGTTGATAACCAATCAGATTCGACAATCTTTAATTAGTTTCAATTCATAATGGTAATAGGACTGAGAGGAGTCCAATTTGGTCTGTAATCATACGAGTGATTAACAAAATCGCAAGATCGCGCAGCGGGAGTCCAATTTGTTTAATAACGAGTATGATTAGAGACCAAATTGGACGACATGAAGTCCTGTTACCAATTAATCACAACCATTACAATTTCCGAGAAAACAAAATAATGAATGCATTCCTTTTTCACGTCTGATGTTACAAATTTGTCCATTTTGGAATATCCCCAGTTTGGTAGGGTAAGTGGTTGTTGCTATGGTTATATGTGATAAATTCTGTTATTGGTGGATTAAGCTGAGTGCACTTAATATGATTGGCTGATGTAACTGTCCGATTTCAGGTATCCGACTTCAGCCAACTGTCCGATTTTACTGTCCGATTTCAACCCTACACAATAATTAGTGAAAAATATAGCAGTTAATGCACCAATCAAATTTGAGAAAATTGTAATGGTTTTGGTTAAAGCTGGAAACATGTCAATCGCATAATAGCTGAAGAAAAAGACGTTCAATTATGCTTTTAAATGTACTTTAAATTTTTGTCCTTCTTTGGAAAATTTCTGTAAGTTAACGCGGAGTTGACAGGAACATATTGATTAATTAAACAACCAAGAAAGTAAACCTTTGGAGGACTGATTCACCTGAACATGTTGTGGTTTAATTTCGTTTTTGGTTTGAAACGTTCATTTGTTTTCAAACCAGTTTAAGTTTTTTTAACGAGTTTATTTTTTTTTAGAACACTGCCCATTTTAACATATTTGGATATCTTTCTATAATTAATTTTATGGAGTATGTATAAAAGAAACTAGAGAAATCATTTTAAGATTATTATGATGGATTTTTGTCTCTGATGCTATTAAAGACAATAATAATTATTTATGCATGTGAGCAGTAAGTTTTAGTGTTAAGGGTTAAATCCTCAGTTTAATGATTAGGGTTAAGATCTCCGTTAGGTTTACGCACTCATTTCAAACAGTTAGCATTTCAGAAGATGTATTACATCTGCAGACTGCCTACAAATAGCGCTGATAAACAGTGTTTAAGTCTATAAAGCACCCATTTCAAATAGCGCTGAGAAGCAGTATTTTAAGTCTAAGCACCCATTTTAAAACGGTTAGCTTTTACTGCGAGTTAAGGTTAGTCTGCAATGTGCAAGTGTCATACACTGCATTCTAGGTAAGGGATTGGCACGCGTTGTAGTGATAATCAGATTGGAGGAATCACTTATTTGCAGTGTTTAGTCTAAAACAACCGCTGTCTTGGCTTTTGGGTTAAGAAAATTGGCTTATGGTTGGTGGAACTGAGTAAAGCATTCTTTCACACATGTAGGATAAAGGGGTTTAGTTTGTAAACAAGCTTTAGTGTTGTGTCAGTGGGGAAGACGTGAAGTAAAGAAAAGGGTTTATGAACTGAGTTGATATGGTAAATTGATCACTGTAAAGCAATTTGAAAGCTGATGTTTCGAGTGTTAGCCCTTCGTCAGAGGTAAACCCTTTTCTGTCTTTCACAAGTTGATATGTGAAGATAGATAGGTGAATGAAGGGTAATGGAGAAGATAAGGGAAGGGTAGGTGAGTAGAAGGGAGGGAAAGATGTCTAGTTCTTTTTTAACCCCCTAAAAAGACCAAGCCCCCTTTTTTTCAACTACACCCCCAAAAAACAGAAAAATCCCTTTTTCAGACAAAAAATTTAATCTGGTTTGAAAAAAACAAATAAACTGGCTTAAAAAACTCAAACCAAAAACAAAATTAAACCACAAAATTCACACCTTCGCCATTTGAATTATAATTTTTCTCTTCTAGCCAAAATACGAACGAGTTTTGTTTGTCTTTTATTTATTTACAGTTTTCATCTCGCCATTTTCATCATCCTGAGCACGAGTGAGGTGCGAAGAGTGTTGTCATCCAATGCCGCTGCTAAACTGACCCTTGCCACGCTTTCAAAGGAAAATGGCTGCGATGACCTGAAGAAACGGCTGAGTTGTTTAAGCAGTCCTTATCGCACCTTCGACGGAAGCTGTAACAACCTATGTAACATCACCCTTGGAATGACCGGCAGACCACTGATTCGTTTTCCACGTTTAATAAAACCAACTGCCTATGAAGGAGACAACTTTGCGCCTCGACAATTTTCACTTGTAGGAAAACGAAAACCCCTTCCGAACGTGAGGGAGGTTAGTTTTACGGTATTTGAATCCGGCGAGGGTGATCTCAATAATGTTGCTCCGGAATTCACCCATCTCACGATGACCTTCGGACAATTTTTGGACCATGACGTCACCTTGACAGAACTTGCTGAATTGCCCGAGGGCGTAAGCTGTGGAACGAACAATGCTCCATGTCCTGTCGCTAGTGGCAACCAAACCGACTGCCTCGGAATTGATATCGATCTCACCCAGTGTCCGCTCCAAGGACTCCCAACTGCTCAGTGTATTCCATTGAGAAGATCAGCAAGGACCTCAGACGGCCAGCAGGTCAGTTTCGCGTTTAATGGCTCATTACTCTGCCACCCAACTTATTCTCAAGACCTATTTTTTCTTTCCTAATATAAAGGGAGTGCATTTTTAGATGAAAGGCCGGAACCCACAGTCAAAAGTTATGAGGTTCTCTTATCTACTGCTGTACTGTCTTTGTTCAATGCAAAAAGAACAAAGCCGGAGTTATTCGCCCAAATGAAGGAAGAATTTAATGAATTAAGATTTTAAGATGATAGAAAATGCAGTTCCTCAGATGGTGTGTAACTTCATGAGAAAAAAAATGGAGGAATAAGTCTATTCGGCTAACTTGTCGTCTGTATGCTACTTTGTTTGGTAGAGAAATATTATAACCCATTTTATCGATGGTTCTCAAGTGTATGGTTCAGACAGAAAGACAGCGGAGGAACTTCGAGACCGAAATGCAAACCTCGGGCTTCTTCTTGTACTCCCGTTCATCAGAACAGGCTCCAGAGCACAACCTATCCTTCCAGCCCAGGATGAAGAAGCTTTCTGTAGATCACAGGATCCAGAGACAGAACCTTGTTTAAGGGGTGGCGATGAACGCGTGAATGAAAACCAAGGTCAGTGAGGGAAGCTTAAATTAACAACAAACTCAACCACAACACTGACGTGCTCTGTTTTTTTTTCTTGCAACTTGCTTATACGAAGACCTTTGGCAGCTCCCAAAAAGCATATTCTGGGCAGGTATATGGTGGGTTACTCCGGATTACTGAGACATGAGTAAAAGAATAAAAAAAGCAAGGAAATCGATAAAAATAATTACAAACATATCTGTAAGTGTTTACTTCTTAATTATGAAATCTTAGGGGAGCGCGAGTCCCCATCGAATCCTTCCGTCTTCGGGACTTAGGGCCGAGTTTCTAAAATTGTTTGTGCACAAAGTCACGTAGCATTTCACTTCTGTTGGCAGTTTCCAAGATGGCCTCCCAAACAATCCTAGAAACACTTGCGCAGCGACTCCCTTCCAAAGTGAGCTTTTGGCCCCTGTCAGCGATCCGGCGCCTTTTTAAAACTGCTAAATATAGTTTTCGCCAATCTTGACAAGGGAACATTAATAATTTAATGCATTCAATATTTGATTGACAGCTTTAACGGCGATGCACACCATATGGGTTCGTGAACATAACCGTATAGCCCTCGCTTTGCACGTCTTGAATCCCAAGTGGGATGACGAAAGGCTCTTCCAGGAGGCGCGTAGAATAGTGATCGCGGAGATTCAACACATCACGTACAACGAGTGGCTCGAAGTTCTCTTCAGTAAAGAGACGGTAAGTCTTTGCATAAATGATTGAACAATTTTGGCTGATAACACACCAATGAGGCGCCCAACGCTTAATTAACATCAACTGAGATTTTGCTGGAGTACTTAACACCAGCTTATGTGAGGATTCAAGCATTTTGTTGTGTTACACTCAAGAACCTTTTCCTTACGTGCAGCCCGGGGAGGGGGGGATACTTCCTATTGAGGGGCTAATGGGGATGTGCCGCTGGATGGGGTTGTATTTTCGCGACTGGATTGACTCTAATGGGGTTGCATTTTCAACAGAGTTCCCGACAAAGGTACTAGAATGGGGTCACAAATTGTCGGGATTTTGGGGTTTCCGAAAATTCTGGCTAGTGCGGGAATTTAAATATAGAAAGATTCGCGGTAAAAAAGAGTTTTTGAAGAAAGAACTGTAGGGCTGTTGATGTAATATTTACTGGTCGCATTATATTCCGTTTTGAAATTACGATTAAAAGGCTTTATGTGAGGTTTATGCATAACCAGAAAATGACTAAGTTGGGGTCGTTAAAATTACTTTTACCCAAACATGACTAAGATGGGGTCTATAATTGGCCGTAAAATAGACTATAAAGGGACAGGAGTTCTGAGAGACCAGCGGCACATACCGAGAAAAAGGTTAACCCAAGTACCCCCCCCCCCCCCCCCCCTTCCCCCTTCCCCTCCTCCCGGGACGTGCAGACTCGTTCAACATCTTGAACGTCAGTGGTGAAGCGGAAAAAAGCGGTTTCTGCAGAATAGAAACTCTGGGTTCAAGTCCAATCCATGAATATGTGTTTTTTACTTCCTTGTTTTCTCTGCTGCCACAACGCCTAGGACACAGTGTTCTAAACTCATGATAATAGTGAATTCAAATAAATTAAGAATTCACGATAATCATGAATTTAGAGGAGAGATCCTGTTCATCGAAAACTGGTACCTGGTCAGCGGTCAATTAAAAAAATAACAGTATTCGTCTTGAAAAAGACCATTTTACAATTCTGTGCTCAGTTATCAGGCCTTTGAATGAAAGCGAGGCTGGAGTTGACCATACTTTGATACAAACCCCATTGCTTTTCTTAAGTAAATCATGTTGTAATCCTAACGAGTTTCTATTTACATAAGAAAAGCAGTGAGGTTTGTATCAAAACAAGATCAATTCCAGCCTCACTTTTATTCAAAGGCCTGGTAACTGAACACAGGACTGTAAAATAGTCTATTACTACAAAAAAAATTCTCCCCAAGGTTGAGCATTCAAGGCAATTACTTTATTATTTTCATCGTAGTAGCACTTTTAAATGCCAACTGAAGTATATTCTTTTTTCAGAGGATCAATGCAAACGTCGCACTGGAAGGAAGTGGAACTTTCTTTACAGGCTACAATCCTCATGTATCACCAGAGATGACGAATGTATTCTCCACAGCTGCCTTGAGAATGGGTCATACGTTAATTCGAGACACGTTCCAGCTCGACGTTAGAGGATTAAACAACAACCGGGATCCCGTGATACAAGTTAAAGATTTTTTCAATCCATCACCGTTGTTCGAAAAAGTCGAAGGATTTAACCCTTACGGCGCCATTTTCAATGGACTGTCTCGTGCTCTTGGACATGCAGTTGACCCGTAAGCTATATGAACTGTTTTGTTGTTGTTGTTGTTGTTGTTAGGGGTGGGGGTGGGGGAGGAGGTGGGAGGGAGAGACAATCACATGAATTGAGCTCTTAAGCTTGTACGTTTTGTTTTCCCATTTCAGACCACGTGATGTTCCGAAGGGAATTTTCCTTTTGTTTTTCCATAAGTTATGCCTACAGATGCACGTGCGTTAGGCGACATTTCAGAGAAACTGTTCCCTAGAATAACATCATCTGAAATGGGAAAACAAAACGTACACACTAAAGAGGTCAATTGAGGTACAGTGAAGCGTCACGTTCTGTGAACAATGGTTTATTAGGTTATTTTCACTGTTGCAACAACTTTTATGCAGAAATACAACGTCAAGAGTAATTTTCTACAGTATTACAGCTTTCTATCTGCAATACCACAGGAATGGAAAAGTATGTTAAAGCAAGAATGTTTTCCACCACCAACTGAAAATGTCCCACTTTTAATCCAAAAGCTCACATGCAAAACAATTTACAACACTTTCCTAAATTACCAGCACTTCCCTCTTCCAACTGCAGAAAAAAGACTCATTAAATATGGCTTTAACTTCCAAGAAAGACAAAAAATATACTCACTTCCTTTTCGTGTTACAAATGAAGTAAAATTATCTGTGTTTCAATATAAAATAGTTCATAATATTTTGTATACTAATAAAATTTTGTGCAAGATGAAAAAGAAACAGCAACCAGATTGTTGTTATTGCCATGGCATTGATCAAACACCACTCCATTTATTTGTAGAATGTTCAATTGCTAAATCGTTTTGAAATAAATTTACAAATTGGTACAATGCTACATGTGGAGGAAACATTGCTTTGGAGCAAAACGAAATTATATTTGGTGTCTTAAGACACACATCGTCTTGTTTAACTGAATCACCTAATCATAATTGGAAAATATTTTCTTTACACTAACCGAGTATATGATGAAAAACGACCCGAGTTCACAGATTTTGTAACCCTTGTTTACGAAAAAGTTGAATTAGAAAAATATATTGCGATTACGACAAACAGGCTACTTTCTTTTACTAAAAATGGTCCAACTTTCTAAGCAACTAATCATTAATAATTATATTATATTAATTTGTAAGTAATTGTTTGTAGTATTAGTATCGTCCTTAGTAGCATTAGTACAACATTGTAAGTAGTTCTGTATTTCGTTAAGTCGTTTGTTTTATTATCGTATTGTAAAGTAGTGCATGTATAAGTAATGTAAGTATAAGTAGTATAATTAGCAAGTATATTGTAAGCGCAAAGGTTAGTGTAATATTAGTAGCGTAAGTAGTGTAAGTGTTGGAATAAATAAATAATTAAAAAAAACTGTTGCAACAATAGAGATCTTTAATCGGCGAAGACGAATACAGCAGTGAGAACGTCATTTAAAAGTGTAAAATCGCGTTGTTGTAATTATTTCGCGATGATTGCAAGTCGTTCGGCTTGCAAATTGAGCCAGGGTTAAAACTGGTGAAGGCGGTGTTGTTGTTTGGGAAGATATTTAATAATAGCTGGTCTTTTATATGCCGGATCCGAAATAATTAATGTCCATGAAACAAAAGAACAAAGCGAACATAACAATACCTTATTAACAAGGCCTAATCGCAATTTAGTCCGGTATATGAAAGTCCAGCCAATCTATCCGGGTTCCCACGTCCTCTACACAACCTCAAAATCTGGTCAATTCACGTCGTTGTCAGGACAACGACAGCAAAGAAATGTGCCAAAATGCTCGTGCAGGGCGGGCAGTGACTTTTCTTTTGTTGAGTAATAAGCCGATTGTTTTGTGGCGTCGTAGTCCTTGCGTAAGCTACATAACGTCTCAAACTGAGTTTTCGAGAGTTACAAGTGGAGTACGTTTGTAAAGTAGTTGTGGAAAGCACTCATACAAAATGTGTGTAAAGTGCACAACCAGAAAAGAAAAGCTGACTACGAAAAACGACGACAGAAACGCAATAAATGCCAACACTAAAAATCATAACTGTAACTCTTTATACATGTTTCTTTGTAACCCTGTTCTATATCCGTATCGGATAACAAAGGCGATATATATGACGTTTGTAAAGAAATGCAAAACTGGTCAAACTTTTGAAACATCATCACGGTTTAGTTCGTTTTTTTCCGCAGTGATCGCTTAAAGTGTGGCGCATTCTTTTTGCTATCAAGGTCAGGCTTATGTATGAAATTTTAGCTTCTCAAATTCTCATGGGACCTTTCATGATGCATTCCAAATCCCTGGAATTTGTCCGATGTGATTGCACTTTGCTTGATTTCCATCTCCAGCGAGGAATGGAAGTCTCCACACGGATCCCCTCGATGTTCTGTCGCGCATGCGCTAGGTGACGTCAAAGCAAAGTCACATCTACTCTTCCGCCATTAGGCATACGTTTAAAATTCGTTCTGGTTATAACGGGTTTTAACCGGTTAAGAGTTCAATTACTTGTCCAAAATTCTGGAAAGGTTTCCTTGCTGTCTCGCTAGAGAAGCAAATCAAGGAAAACTTCTGCGAAGCAGGGAACAGTAAACTTGAAACGTTCACATTATTTCTTTTCCATAGAATATTCACTGCCGCGGTGAGAGAGAACCTGATCATTGAAGGACCTGGTAACGGCATCATTGGCGATCTTGTTGCGATCAATATGCAGCGTGGACGTGACCATGGTATCCCTGGATATGTCAAGTTTGTACTTGCCTGTGGTGGACCGTATATAACGAGTTTTAATGATCCAAACCTTCTAACCTTAATGCCTCAGGTACAAATAAATCGGCTAGCAAGTGTATACAAATCAGTTGTCGACGTCGACATATTTGCCGGCGGGATTTCCGAGTCTCCCGTTCCTGGGAGTCAGTTTGGTTTCACCTTCACTTGTATTCTTCTTGAGCAGTTTAATAATTCCCGCTCTGGTGATCGCTTCTGGTATGAGACAAACGACCCTGTAGTAGGATTCAAGATTGATCAACTGGACGCCATAAGGAAGGTTACGATGTCCCGAGTAATCTGTGACAACGCAGACGATGTTGTGAGAATTCAACCTAAGGCTTTCCGACCACGAAATACAAGTGACAATGATAGAATTCTCTGCGATGATATAGCTACTGTGGACCTGAGTCCCTTCAAAGAAGAGGGTAAGATCCATTCTCATTTTTATAATCATCCGCATTATCGTCACCTTCATCAATCTTTTTTCCTCACTTCACTGTTCTGTTATCATTTAACGGGTACAGGATTCGCACAATTAAATGATGCATTTAGCGGGTTGTGATTGGCTAACTCAAGGGTGGTAAACAAAGTGATATTCACCTCTGAGCAGATAGAGAGAAACAAAATGGCTTCCTATAATTCTATCAGTTATCGTTTTCGGGCGCACTTCGGGCTTTCGTTGTCTAGTATTTAGGGGACTCACAAGATCAAAGTGTCCTCTGTGTTACTGAAACATAGTTAAGCAGTTGTGCAGGAAGAAACCTAAAAAAAAACTGAACATTCTTGAAGGAGACTCGAACCAAAGGCCGTGCGATTGCGCGAGACACGGCTCTATAATCAAGCTATCAATGCATTGCAAGTTCGTATTAAGCTGACTGAGTCCAATTCGGTCTGTAATCATTCGAGTGATAACAAAATCCGTAGG
>NC_090879.1:23342509-23350009 GCF_036669935.1 Montipora foliosa
AATGCTGGACGATTTTTCCCTGGATTACCCGAAGTTACAGTATTATGGTACCGTACATGCGGCACATGTACCATGTTGCAATCAAGATCTGTATCACTAACAAACAGCACATAAACAATATATGAATGATGTAGGACAATTAGTAAATGATATGAGTGCAAAGTTTTAAGTTTATAAACGGCAATGTCGACGCCAACGTCCTCCTCGTCAATAATACAACATGAACACGGATACATTGCTATATTTTATTTCGCTGTGCAGCAACTATCCCAGTTATGTTACGCCAGTATTTTTCCTTTGAACGTTTCTTAAAATACCAAAACAGCATACTGTACTTGGTATGTCGTAACAGTGCCATTCTAGAGGTTACTATTTACTCGACCCCGAATAAACGCCGGGGCTTTGATTAAACGCCCCCGGCGTTAATTAAAAAATTGGCAGTTTTGACCCGGCGTTTAATCGAGAAAATGCGGTACCATAATAATACTCTTTGTTTGTCCCTCCAAAATTTTGCATAAAAATTGCTTTTATTTTCTCTTGGGACTTACAATGGTCCCAAGAGCTGGAGACAACGCTTATCCAAAATTTTTGGAGGGACAAACAAAGATTAAAATGGTATTTTTGATACTGGCTAATTGTTGGTTTTCACTCACATGATCAACAGCCATGTTTTTCAACGAAAACAAAAGAAAACGTTTGCATAATAATAGAGTTAAATTCCCGGAGGATTTGGTCGGGGCTCCAACATGGCCGCCGTTTCTTTGTTTAGGGGCTCCAACATGGCGGCCGTTACGTCATGTGAAAACCGAAAATAGAAACGATTCGAACATAACCCCATTTATGAATCGTCACAATTCAGGCGAAAAACTCATCTACTCAATTAAAACTTCACAATCTGGGGCCATCTGGGGCTTCTTTGGGATCAATTAAGATTATATGTAGTAACAAAAACAGCCTTGAGTAAAACCTATTTGCTAAATTCAAATAATTATGCACATTCAGAGGAGGCTCAAACCATGCATCTTCAATTCTTTCAACAAACAGTACTCATGATTTTGAAGGATTGAATCTACCCGACTGTTTCACATAACGGCAAAGTTGTTGTACCATGTGAAACACCAATAATTCCTTAACAAGATGCACTCATCGATGTGACGTAATATAGCTTACCATGGCAACAAAAGAGCCATCTAAAAACACCCCATATTTTGTCTCGATGACACCCAAAAGTGATGAACGACGACGGCCATGTTGGTGTTCAAAACAATGCAGTAAAATGCATATGTCTTTTGGGAATTGACTCTTTTATTATGTAAAACTTTATAGGACCATTCAGTTTTATTGTTTTGTACATCAACATGGCCGTCTCATGGCGTGGATGCAAACCAAGAATAAGTTTAAAGTTAAAAAATATCCTCTGGAGCGGATTCAGAGCCACTTTCACAATTGGAAAATTTTAAGGTGGTTCTGAATCTGCTCCAGAGAAATTTTTTTCAACTTTGATAAGTTAATTGGTTGCTAATCACTTTCCAGCAATAAAAAATTGAGGGTCACCAAGTTCGTTTTTGAGATATAAGCGTATTAAAGACCAAATAAAGGACGTTTATACACGGCTCTTTTGTTGCCATGGTAACCTATTACGTCACATCGATGGGTGCATCTTGTTAAGAAATTATTGATGTTTCATTTGCTACCATAAAATTGCCGTTAGGTGAATCAGTGTTGACGAGTTGATCCCTTCAAATTGTTGAAACGGTTGAAGCCACCTTAAATTACTTGAAGACAACTAAATACAACGGCACAATTGCAATAAAGTTCATTGTGAACAATACCACTTACTTAACTTAAATGTTGCATGGTTAATGTAGAGTTCGTCCAGAAGACGGTTTTTCAAAACTCTCTTGAAGAAAGCGAGTTTCTTGCTGTGTTTCAAGCTTGAATCGAGCTTATTCCAGATAGATGCACTTAATAACTATAACCCCAAACCTCACTGTAATTCAAATTTATCATTAGTTTGTTAATAATGATGAAATATCTTGTCGAGTTAATTCACATTTATTTTTGCATCTTACCTCAAGGCTATCGTTTTCTAATCAGTCGGCCGAAAATAAGGAACTGAATATTGAAAGTGCATTGCATAATTAACTATCCCTGAAAATTTGAACCCGATATACCTGATAACCTCTGAGCAATGAACTTTAGAAATTTACAAGAAATATCTGAAATCATTAGCGCCTTTGCCACCCAAGAATTTATCAGTTTTTGATGGCTAATAACTGGCTGGTTATCAAAGCTAAAAGGCTTAAAATTGGAGATTGAACTAAGTTTAAGTAGTTCTTTTACGCTGTAAGGTCAATATGCCTTTTGTAAGCAAACTCGTATGTTAATGACAATGTGAACACTGACGTCAGCAAAGATTCCTTTATATGGACAGCCTTTATGAATTTCTTCTTTCTATGAGATCTCTAGGTGTGATGTGAAAGGAAAATCAAACGCAAAATGAAAGGAACAAGGTGGCGAATCGATATTGTAGACTTTCTGGGTGCTAGCACACAGAGAATTGGCACTCAACTGACAAATTCTTAGCTGTGGACCGATCGAATGCAAGTATCCTCTTGCAATTTATTTAAAGAACTTTCAAAATATCACAGATGACCATAAATCATGAGATGCACGATCAAGGTCTCACGATTTTTCATTTATTACATACTTACTCCATAGCTTTGTTTCCATAGCAACTTCCGTATTGCATTCGCTAAGCTATTTATGCATTTGTCATCGACCAATCAGAAACGCGATATTCTGTTGAGTATATAATAAGGTTCCCTGTTTAACAAATGTAGTGTTGTTGAATTTGGAATCGACCACAAAGCAAAATTTGAATTCCACGGCCGCGCTATGTACATCATACCACAAAGCAAAATCTACCAGTGAGTCACCTTACTCTCAACTGTTATAAGGTCCCTACCCCTCCATTCAGTAATTGTAGCCAAGGGATACTTATTTCTTTTCTTATTGGTTAGTGGAGTTGTCAATCCACAGTTCTCTCATTGGTATTTTCCTGATTGTCAGCACGAAGAGGTGCCTAGGGTGCAGTCGTCTGAGGCTGCTGCTGAACTAACCCTTGCCACACTTTCAAAGGAAAACTGCGATTTACTGGAGGACCGGATAGCATGCTTAATATTTCCTTATCGCACATTTGACGGGAGCTGTAACAACTTATGCAAAATTTCCAGTGGAAGAGCCAACACATCACTGATGCGTTTTCCAGGTTTACTGTTGCCGACTGCATATGACGGCGATAACTTCGAACCAAGACAAATTTCATCTTCCTCAACTCCAGGTCATCTTAATAAACCCCTCCCGAACGCAAGATTTGTCAGTGTCGGAGTGTTTCGATCCAGCGAGTTCGACATCAATGGATCATCTCCTAGAGCTTCTCATCTGGCCATGACCTGGGGACAATTCTTAGATCACGACGTCACCTTGACAGAACTTGCACCATTGCCCGAGGGAGTAAGTTGTGGAACTAACAATGACACGTGTCCTACCGACAACCCAGACGTCTGCATCGGAATTGATATCTATCCCGCTTTTGCGCTCGGAGGACTTCCAACTGCGCCGGTGTATTCCACTGAGAAGATCAGCAAGGAGCCAACAGGGCGAGCAGGTTAGTTTGCGCGTTGAATTATTTCATACTTTGAAGTCCTGTTGACTGATTCTCGAGCAGTCAATCAAAATGTCGCTAGCATTAATTTGCAGCCATTAGTGGTGTACATCACTAAAATCAAATCTACGTTTTATCGGCTCTTGCTCAAAATATTTAGCTCCTGTAGTTTCCTTTTTTTTGCATATAATTGCCCATGTTGATTTACCAAAGTGCCAATAGTCTTTTCCTTTTTTCCCAGGAGTATTTTTTTTTATTGAAGGAACTAAGCGAAGAGATTGTGACGCAATCTAATCGAATCCCTAATTCCGTAATAGATTGCTAAAAAAGTTTAAATCTTTCTCCATTTTGAGCCAATATTTACCCAAGTATTGGGGAAATGTTGACCCTTGACTCGTGACGCTTGGCTCTTAACCTGAAGAAGATAATACAGCTCATTCACTTAGCGACGAGCGCCATGATTGTAACCCAAGAAAAAGAAAACAATTTTGTATACAAATAGCGTTTACTTTGAGAAGCCAAAACGATTGATATATTCATTCATATGATCAATTTGCTGCGTCACAAATCTGAAAATAATAGTATTCAGGAGTAGCGTAACCAAACAGAACTTCAGTTCTGATCTAATCAGCAATATAAATATTACAGAAAACCAAAGAGAGCAAGGCCGATAGAAACTTATTGTTAGATGACAATGCTGCCTCAAGAACGCAAGAATGACCGGGTACTTTGCAGTTATTCCACGGTGTGGAATATTTTATATAAAGCTAATATGATTTTAAACCCTGATTAAATTAATAATAATAATGATAATGATAATGATAATGATAATGATAATGATAATAATAATAATAATAATAATAGTGATAATAATAATAATAATAATAATAGACCGTTTATTTAACCACATTGCAGCTTGAAACTGAATTAATTGAATCGCGATTTTCACGGATCAAGGGAAAGGTTTTTCGGATCGTGTACTGGTTCAGTTTTAGAAATTAAAATAGTCATAACCACATTTCCTAAATCAGCCCGCGGGGTTTTTTTTAGTTTGCAAAAGAGTTTATCCAAACAAAAATGTACCATTAAATCTCGTTTTACCTCACATGGAAAGTGGATCAAATCGAAGGGCAAAACACCTGTCGTTTGTTCACACGGCTTCTTTCACTTAGTGCTGATTTAATCGGCTCATTTCATTGTTAGCGCTTGTTGTGACTGGCCTACTTAATTTTAGTTTAGGGTACTCGTCAGAAAACGAGGTGCCCATTCCTAGCGTGCAAGTTTGACCTGTCTTGGAGCCTCCACAGGCTCCGCAAGCTGAAAATACGTGGTGTATGCGACAGTTTGTGTATATAGAGAATTGTATGGAAAAATCACCGATCGTAAAAAAATTGTATAAATAACTATCTCATTTGAAATAAAGTTTTCCTACCTCAAGTGTGTGACAAGTCAACAACGGTCGTGTTGCCAGCGCGCGGTCAAATTCAAATGGACCAATCAGAATTGAGGGTGGAACCACCTTGCGAGTTTCCGTTGTTGACTGCCCGGTCACAAGCCTCTGAGGAAAGCCGAAGAGGTGAATTTTAAGGCAAAGTTTTCGTTCGTCACGAGTCTTTCGGCCGCCGAAACACACGTATTTGGAGTGAAATGTATTGGGCTTTATGGAACTGTTGTTTTTATTGCGATTCGGGACTTTTCCTGTTGAGGAGAAAACGATTTGTGGAGTGAGGTCTGGCCGGCGATGGATGGAGTTACCGGCCTTCCTATTATTTCAGTAACGGCCTTCCGGATCACTTCACTAAACGGCGTCAGAATGGCTCAAAACTCCGCAAAAGAGACAAGTTGGTCACACATTTGAGGTAGGAAAACGTTATTTCAAATGGGATAGTTATTTACACAATTTTTTTACGATCGGTCATTTTCCCATACAATTCTCTATATACACAAACTGTCGCATACACCACGTATTTTCAGCTTGGGGAGCCTGTGGAGCCTCTAGAGCGATCATGGCGTTTAGGCGAGAAAAAGTGTAAAGCGTTCTTAGCTACTCGTAGAGACCCGTTTACACATGCGATTTTTGCCGCAGCAACTTGACGCAAATTTTTCGCGTTCAAGTGTAAACCGGTTGCGATTTCAATGCGATTTGACGCCGCGAAAATCCGCGATTTGGGTGCAAGTCACGGAAACACAGTAAATTTGAACAGCATTTTCGCAACAGCGCAGGCGCATACGCTTTGTCTTCAAAGCGGCAGCTCAAAACGGCTATTTTTGGGTTGACTGATCTGTTGTTCTAACTTTAAACTGAGCTTAAGTCTCTAGAGACAATTTAATAAAAAAAGAGAAAATTGAAACATAAACTCCGGTAAATGAGCAATTAATAAAAAAGAAGAAGAGCGACGTTTCGACCTTTCCACGGTTATTTTCAAGTTCAAATTCAAGTTCATGAATAAGAAAGGTTTACAGAAAACCAACAGATACTGGGCTGGTTCTGCACTACTATAGCCATGCACGTTGATACGAGGTACAAACACTCTCTGTTAAAAAAAAATGCTGAATCGCGCTTTTAAACTTTCTTCAAACTGGCATTTTTTTCATCAAGAGTGCGAGCGACTCAAGATCTTCACATGTTTGCATTACCCAGAGCCCCTCATACAAAACAACATCAGGTTTTTGTCGAAATGAAGGTGACGAAGAGCATACGCTCCCCGCAACAAGTAGGTGAAATTCCCGTTAGAATACCCCTGCCCTTCAAAGTTCAGAGATCAGCAAACAAACTACGTGAGCAACTTAGTTATCTTAGCGAAAGAAAAATACCAAAGTACGTCCTGTTTTTACAAGCTGCAAGATCGATGAAAGATGAGCTCAAAGCTAAGGAACCTAAACCTACAATTGTCAATCAGCAAAACGTTGTATATTTTTTCAAGTGTGATCTGTGTGATGCAGATTATGTCGTCTTTACAAGCCGACACCTACACCTACGTGTGGAGGAACTCAAATGATCCTTAATCGGCAACCATGTAAGGGACCAACATGAAAACGAGCCACATGAAATCGCGAAGAACTTTAGGATTCTGAGAAAGTGCTCAAACAAGTTCTATTGCTTGATTTTTGAAATGTTTACAGTTGCACAACACATGGATAATTTTACCACGATTCCATCAGTGCCGGTTCTTCATTGGTCGCTATTTCTGCGCCATGACGGTGCGTGACAAAACCTCTCGAGGGGTCCCTCGTGATTCTACATTGAAAAATCGCAGCAAAATTGCATTAAGTTTCGAGCAAGTTCGAAACTATTGCGATATCGCGGCGTCAAGTCGCTGTAAAATCGCAATGAGATCGCAACCGGTTTACATTTGCGATGTGTGAATTGCAACTTCAGCGCGAAAAAATGTGCATCAAGTTACTGGGACACGGGCCTTAACAGTAAATGAGTGCAGAAAACATGTCTAAATATTGCTAAACCTGCGAAAAAGGGTCCAAGAGAGGAGGGGGAAGGAACAAGGAATTACGATTCTCCCTCTGTCCGGGGTTTGCTCCTTAGACGAGTTATTAATGTTTTTTTCTGTTTTTGTTTTTTTGTTGTTTTGGTAGATAAATCTGATCACCCAATTAGGGGGATCTTTGAACTCCTTTAAAGACAAAAAGCCGACGCAGCAGTAGGCAACTCGAAGGTTCCATTTTCAATAGCTTTTACCGTTGTTACGGCAGGGAGGGGTGGGTGCCACTACTATCCCGTTACTTGCACAACTTTTCGCCAGTAACTGACTGGTACTCATCAACCTCGTCTCCAGGGTCTTCTCGGCTTTCAACATGGCGGCTCGAGCTTAGAAGAG
>NC_090879.1:23352509-23377509 GCF_036669935.1 Montipora foliosa
TTGGAGATAAATTTTCATTTTCTCCCCTAAATTAAGCGTGACTCATATCGGTTTCATTCTTGAGGGACTGTCACACCATTGTCACGTTAAAAAGCTTGGAATAGTCGCGAAATGATTACAATAGCGCGAATTTACGTTTTGAGATGACGTTCTCGTTGCCGTTTCCGTCGTAGTTGCTAATGCTGCCTATTATCTCAAATAGACCATTTTATAGTTCAGATGCTTACTTACTGGGCCTTTGAATAAAATAGAGGCTGGATTTGACCTTGCTTTGATACAAACCTCTTTGCTTTTCTAGATCTTATGCAAGTCATGTTGTTGTAATGCTAACGAGTTTCTATTTTCGTGAGAAAAGCTGTGAGGTTTGTATCAAAACAAGGTAAACTCCAGTCTCATTAAACCCATTGTTTTGTAACGTTCTCATAGCCATGGTCGTAATAGCGTCAGCTCATTAATGATTCATGAGCCGGTGATTTCCCTTATGAATAACGCGTGGCTTCGTCGGCAGAATTATGCATAAATTCACCGCCGATCAAAAACAGTTTTATTCCTACAAAAACAAAGAAATATTTTGAATGAATAATAATGTATATTGTAGGACGTTTTCAACAAACCTCTAGAGACACCAATAACAACAGAGAAATGTACGACTTCTGGTGGACGAACAAAAGAAACTAATGAGAGATCTTTTGTTTCTCGTCCGCCATCATGGCGGTGATGACGTCAAGTGAAAACCTCCTATATTTTCATCGCAGATGGAAGCTGCAGGCATTTTACTGGAACCAGCCGGAACGTTCTTTACAAGATACGACCCTCATGTTTTTCCAGACATATTCAACAGCTTCTCTACAGCGGCACTGAGAATGGGTCATACCTTAATTCGAGGCGACTTTAGGCTCGACGTTAGATCACGGAGGGCTGGTAACGATCCACGACTTGAAGTCAAAGATTTTTTTCAATCCAACTCCATTGTTTCAAGAAATCAATGGCCAAAACCCTTATGAGTTAATAGTGAGAGGATTGACACAGGATCGCGCACGCAATATTGACCCGTAAGATATTGTTCGTTTTTTGGGGAACAGGGGAAATTGATTTGTAATCACTCGAATCAAAGGAAAGAATGAATGAACAATTTATGTAACGTAGTTATAGGGAAGATATCTGTTTACAAACATTGCTTTTGTTATTCAAATGTGTACCAAATACAGAAACAAAGACCCTTTGTTTCGACAGCCAATGAGGCTTTGGGTGGCATATTAATGGCAATAGATGACATCAACGATATCTTCGCTATAAGGTAGTGTTAGTATTGGTTAGCATTAGTATTAGTGATGGTGTTAGTGTTGGTGTTAGTGTTAGTATTAGTATTTGGAAGCTGCAGTAACAGTGGCAGGAGTAGCTGCTGCAGTAGCAGTAGTAGTAGCAGAGCAGCATTAGCAGCAGCATCAGTAGTAGTAGTAGTATTAGTAGTAGTAGTAGTAGTAGTAATAGTAGTAGTTGTTGTTGTTGTTGTAGTAGTAGAGTAGTAGTAGTAGTAGTAGTAGTAGTAGTAGTAGTAGTAGTAATAGTAGTAATAGTAGTAGTAGTAGTAGTAGTAGTAGTAGTAGTAGTAATAGTAGTAGTTGTTGTTGTTGTTGTAGTAGTAGAGTAGTAGTAGTAGTAGTAGTAGTAGTAGTAGTAGTAGTAGTAGTAGTAGTAGTAGTAGTAGTTGTTGTTGTTGTTGTTGTTGTAGTTGTAGTAGTAGTAGTAGTAGTAGTAGTAGTAGTAGTAGTAGTAGTAGTAGTAGTAGTAGATATTCTCCATTCGCATTTTACGCCTTTAATATTAATTGAATTGAGATAAGTACTTTACCTAAGATTCCATTTTGTTTTTCCGTAGTATATTTACCCCCGCAGTAAGAGAGAACCTCCTAATCGAAGAACCAGGAAATGGCATTATTGGTGATCTTGCTGCTATAAATATTATTCGTGGGCGCGATCATGGCTTACCAGGATATATCGAGTTCGTCAAGGCTTGTGCATGGCGGCCCGCACATTGGCAATTTTCGGGATCTACGCAGCTTGATAACCCAAACGCAAGTAGATCGACTGGAAAAAGTATACGAGACACCAGCGGAAAATGGACTTGTTCGCTGGCGCGATATCTGAGTTTCGTGTGAGAGGAAGTGCCTTCGGTCTAACTTTTACATGTATTCTCACAAGGCAGTTTAAAAATCTGCGCTTTGGTGACCGCTTCTGGTATGAAACAGACGCCTCTAAAGTGGGATTCACTATGGACCAGTTGACCCAGATACGAAGAATTACCATGGCAAGAGTATTGTGTGACAATGTAGACGGTCTGGACCGTCACAACAGCCAACTCAATGCTTTCCGAATACCAACCAGCTACCGTAGATGCTCTCAAATGCCTTCTGTAAACTTGGCACCCTTCAAGGAAGAAGGTATTGTGTCTTTTTTTTCTTCTCTTTTTATTCTTTTAGTTATGTTCTTCGAGTTTGATTATTTGGTAACTAACGCTTTACAAGAACAACCAAATGATTCCCAAACAAATCCTTGCAAGTATCATCGATCCTTACAAGTATCATCTCTCTTAACAACGAAGTCAATAGCAGTGCGACTGCACGACTTGTTCAAAAAACAGCAAATTCAACCTGGCTCGGCCGCAGAGCCTGTATAGCACTTATGTCCATTTATGCAGTTATTTTGTTAAACATCCTTAAGTCCTGTTTAAAAAGGAACCTCCACTGAACAAAAGAAAATATCCGTAAACCACGGATAATAATGTTTACAGTGAAAGCGTTTGCATCCGAAAACGCTTGTTTTGGTTTTCAAATTTCCCGGGCGCCGCCACCTTGAATAATTGTGACGTGTGGCAGTTAACTTATGAAACAAATGAAAGCTCTTTGTGCGAAAACATTCGTAAGGGCAACCGTAACACGTCACAAGTAGTTATTCAAGACGGCAGCGCACGTGAAATTTGAAAGTGAAAAATCAACTTTTTCGATAAACACTTTTTTGAAAAGAATTGTCAAGCAAACCTTGTTTTCTTCGATTTAAAATCATTCATTAGTCGGAAACCTTGCTTTTCTCCTAACTTTGAAATCACTCTTTTCTAGGAATACAGACAGTTATAATTAACGCCACAAAGGTTCCCTAAACTCTGTTCTCGAAGTAAAAATAGACACCCGATTTTTATCCTAACCTAAACAACGCTAAGCCTAAAATTAACTCATTGTTGAAAATGTGAAGCAAATGCCAAATGCTCAGACTCAACGAGACACTGTGACGCTTAATTATAAGAATTGGACGTGCACCTAATTACGGTCATTTCTGGCGGGACGTAGGTGTAGGAAATGGAACAATTGCTTGAAATCTCGCAATCTGATTGGCTAATTTGTTGTTGTCAATAAGAGTCTAGACAGCGCTGCTCGCGTCGCGCTCGCGTGTATTTGTCACGCAATGTAATAGCCAATCACGAACGCTCATTTTGGGCAACAAACCAACTATATTGCGAGAAAGTTATAGACAACAACGCTTTCTCTTTCTTTGTGTCATGGTTTTGGTCACGCTTTGAAATAAACCCTTTTTTTTTTGGCGTTGAAGATTGTGGTAAAATTGACAAATCCAAAGTGGTTCAGCGTTGTCTGTACTCTTATCGACAACGATATTCGTCATCACAGTGGTCGTGGACTCACTCGGCTGCGGCTCGTAAGTCTACAACATTTGGACTATCGTGTTGTCGATAAGAGTACAGACAACGCTGGACCACTTTCGATTTGTTAAATTTTTTGAAGAAAAGGGATTTGGGGGGAGCTAAGGAGGGAGGTAAGCTAGGACACACTTCGTGACAGAACGTTCATCTCATTATATTCCGATCATATCTAAAGAGAAATGGTCTTTGAATGACATTGAATAAGGCCATATGAGTTTCTGTCGCACTTATGGCCTACATGAACCTCAGTATGAACACGCCTAATGATTTCTGATGAAGCAGCAGTTTGTGTTAAAGTTGTTGGCAAACCAAATAGGTCAGCATAAAGTCACAACTAATAAAATGTTATCTTTTTTCTTTCAGTTTACAAGGGCGAATATTCGATGGATGAAACCACTGCTAAGCAATAGCCTGGCGGCCAGTCTTTTAAATTTTATTTCTTTCGTTAACATAAAGAACTGGTTTTTTTTTTTTTTTTTTTTTTGCGTCTTACTGTTAACATCAATTTCATCTCAATTCCTCGCAATAGCACGGTGAATGTATTTCGTTGCACAGTCAATACTACGATAAAACACAAGTTTTTGTATTTGCAGGCAAATCTTTATTTTTAAAAGTTTATTTTTCACGAATTTTTCACATTAACCGAATGGTACACTCATAACACTGTGACTACGCTTATTCCAGCGCTAATAATTTTATGTTAAAAAAAAAACAACTGGCATTCAATTTCTGGTATAGTTTGTCTTTCAGAGGTCATTGGCGTTAGCCCATCAGCTTAATGTATTATCTAAATCTAAATTACGGGCGCCGCTAGCCCCACAACCTCGGTCCCAGGGTCTCTCATCTGAACCTGGTAGGGTCTGGTCACGTGTCTCCCAGAATCTGGGAGATGACAATTTATCCAATGAAGGGAGGGGCGGCTTAGTAAGAATTTTGTGTATACTGAGACTACTACGGGATGAGCTGCTGCTCCAAGTTCATAGTTGATTTTGTCGAGGAATAACGAAGGATGAAGATGAAATATAACCGACTTTCCATATCCAGTGGGTAACACGGCGACAACATCACGGCCATGGTAAATTGCCTCGAGGCAGATAACTTGTTTAACTTTTAGATTAACGTTAGAATAAATACTATGCGAAAATGCAGCCTGAAGGCTACTGTAAAACATCGCGGTTAATGGCGGAGTCGCAGCGCGAAGCTATTAGCCTCGCTTTGAATTCGACAAAGCTCAACGCGACAAATTCCTTGTTTAGAGAGGACCCCTCCCTAGTGTTTTGTCTCTCCTCGCTCGAGAGACCCTGGGAACGAGGTTGCTAACCCCACTGATTTGTCTGCAACCAATCATCCTAATTAACGAGGGATTGCTCTCACTTAAATCATGGATCGTGCAAGGAAAGCATTTTTGTATTCCTTAACTAAAACTATACAACCCCAAAGGCATTTCCCCATGATCTGTGACAACTGCACTTTAATAAATTTTATCGGGCTTTTAAAAAATCCGGATGAAGAGAGATGGTTGTCCAATACAGCCTCATGTATGTATATAATGAGGTTCACGTTACCTGGCGTCACATAGCGACCCTCTAATCACGACCACAACAACACTAACAACACAACAATATTGCGTTCTTTCTTGCAATATGGCTGTCAATAGCCGTTCTTAAAATGGATAATACCGGAAACCGATGGGCCGCATTCAATCGCAGATCGAGACTTCATTTGGAGTTTTCGTTTCATGTTTATTTGAAAGTACTAATTTGTTTGCTTGTTAAGAAGTTGCAATGAGCAACAAGAGTAGTTAAGACACTGTACTGGAAAGACCACCAATTATGAAAAATTTGTTTCTAAGTTTAACGTTCGACTTGCACTTACTAATATTCCAACTCGGACTCTTCAGATCTATAGTCCTTTGTCTTCATTACCACACTGCAACAACGAACATGCTCAAGCTGACACACGGTGACAGTTCTTTTCATTTTTTAGTTCTGTATAAAACGTCAATTGATATCCACGTATAATAATCAAAACTAATCCTAACCTGACCCCAATTTTTCTCTAAGCTTAATTTAGGCTCCAAAAAAGTTTCTTCAATTCATCTGAGTTCGTAATCAATCTATGTAAAATGAAGATCACCAATTAAACCTAGGTTAAAACCGATCAACCTGACAACGGATTTTGCCGGCAACATGTGAAGCCTTTTGTCCTTTTGCAAGCATATGAAGATTTAGCTATTTTACTACCAAGGATTTTTCTATAAAAAGGTTGTGAATGGAAAGGCTATAATTATTGATTCGGTGATGGTATGTTTGAGGTTTGTACCGAAGTATTTTTCCTAAGTTCCATTACTGAGGTCTGCCTGAATTACTTACGGCATAACTGACTGTAGTGTTTTTTCTCCCAACTCTTGAAAGGAAGTAATATGAAAAGTGAATTATATTGTCCGCATTATTTATTTTAGGATACAAAATGGGAATCCTCTTCTGTTGCCAGGAAGATGAAAAAGACTTTTGGCACTCGTTTCAGTATCGTTCCCATTTTTACCACGGAAAAGAATATCACACGGTACAGTTTTGTTTACGTTCAAGGAAAGGAAGCGTTTGCTTACGTCAGCGAGACAGCAAATAGGATCTGAACACAATCGTTCGTTCTGTAGTCGATAGCAGGCGATGGGCGGGATTTGAAGTAGAAATTATTTTAACTTCAAGGCACTGAGAGATGATCATCAGTTATCTCACTTATCATATAAGCGGATTTAGAAAACTCTCCCTAAGCTCACCAATTAAAAAACCTTTGTTAAAGTACATTTTATGAAGTTATAGTTTCAAAATAATTCAATGGTTTAAATAATCTGTAGCTGAATAGATAGGAATATAGCTTACCACATTTCAATCCTAAAAAGGCCAGCTACCTGTTGGCCTTATTGCTCAGTTGATCAATAAAGCACTGCGGCAACACTAGCACAGCCGGGTAACTTGGTCCTGTTCAGGCTTAATTTTTCAAGCCGCTTTATTTTTGTTACTTCGTAAATAACGTTCATATAATCGTGATGATCTAAAATCGTAACATAATAAGTGCTTTATGATTATCAATACTGAACAACTGACTTCAAGTAAACGTTATTAATAGCTATCAGCGATGTTGCCTTTATTCACAAGTCTGACGTCATCTACAAAGGAAAATGCTCGTTTGGAAAAAACCTGGGTGGGTCAGGAAACAATGAGAAATCTTGAAAGTGGAATAGAATCGAACATTCGAATGCCTGCCGTGAGACAGAACCAGCACGCAGCCTTCTGGAAAAACCCAAGTCATACATTCCAGTGGGAAGTGCGTTGTTCGGGAAGATCATACTTCGAGAGAAGATCAAGACTAATTATCCAACAAACTAGTCCAACATTGAACAAACAGAGTTGTTTTCTTCGGGAATATGTAAAGTATAAAAGCATGCATGATCTCGGACGGGCTTAACCCTGCGGAGATATATATAAATGTTTTAAGTTCCTAGAAGGTTGATATTTGTTCATGTTTACAACAATTCTTTATACGAATATATCGCAGTAGTGACGTAAAACTTAGCTCGTTTCCTGCCTCCGATAAAAACCGTCCGGGATGTCTCTCTGCCTTATTCGCAGTGCATCTAATAATACAACCGTAAAGACTATTTTAATCCCGTAGACGTCACGAAAAACGTCATTTGAGACCGACCATGTTTTCCGCTTCCTGAATGGTTGACGTCGACGTGCTTTACAATAGCCGACTTAACTGGAGCAGATTGTCTAATATTTAGACAAGCGGCAAGCGACTTTGCACCATAAAATAACTCCGACTTTACAGTTACGCCTCTTACATTTAGGCTCCAAATCCTGATCAGTTTAACCTTAAAGCTTTGTTGACACGAGAAATCCATGGTTTCAAGAGCAAAATTTAATATGCAAGCAGTTTTTAGTCGTGTGAATGCGAAAACCTTAGACAGATTTTAGGTAACAAACGTATTAATTGAAAAGCTGGTGTAAATACTTGCTTTTATATGACAAATAAAAAGATGATATGTTTTTTTGTTGAGAATGTTCAGAGGGGGCTGATATTTTTTTATTATTCTTGTCTTGTTTTCATGTGTGTTTCATTTAAGTGCACAAGCGCAATATTTGGTGTCCTCACAAGCAAATGTTGTCATATGTAAATGCAACATTTTTGGATAGCAAGACCGCAATCTCTCATTTACCATACAGAAATACCGTTAACATAATGAATTTAAATTAGTTCTCTAAGATTACATAGGACTCAAAAATCATGCAATCATTCTCTGTTTGTCTTCTAATAGAAAGGAAGTCCTAAATTGAGAACCATACGCAGGTCGGCACACACGAGGGGGTTTGTCACAGAGCCTAGTCCCCTCGCGTGTGCTGACCTTAAGATCCCGAAAAGGCAAATGATTAAGGCAAAAAGAAAAAGCAAGATACAAGGAGAAGCTGGAGAAAAGTAGATGGTAACCAATGGCGTTCATGGTTGCAGTTTAAAAAACTGATTTTAATGTCAATGTGGTGACACCGTTCTAGTGAAACTCTTACATAGTGTTCATCACCTGTTACTTTCTCCATATATTAAACAACATATTAAAAGTTTTGGAAAGTACATTGAACTCCATATTGCAAGAGAGAGGTGAAAATTAAACAATCTCCCAAAAAGTGGAAAAAGTTAATCAGTGTCTATTCCGACAAATAATATATTATAATTAATGCTTTGTAGTGTAAATGCGAAGAATCTGTAAAATTTTAATGTCCAATGCTTTGTAACTTAAATGTTAAGAAACTGTATGCTGTTAAGTTTGCGAAGTGCGTTTTTTTGGGGGGTTGGGGGAGGGGTGGTATCGGTGTGAGTTTATCTTACTCATCTGTATTTTTTTCTTTTGGCATTCGTATTATAAAACTAACTAAAGCATAAAATACAAAAAAAAAACTATATTAACTAAGATTCTTAGAAATCCTTTGGTTTGTTTTCACAGGGGAAGTAGAAGCGAAGAGTTACAAAAATGCAAGAGGACTGTTGTTATGGCCGTCTCGCGATTGGCAGACCATCGTGTATCAGGTGCATTCCCGCGAAAACTGCACCGATTCGTCTACAAACAGAATGGGTGAAAACGTCATCACTTGTTCCTGCGTGCAAAAGCTGGCCTATATCCCTAAGACGCACGCATAACTTTTTTATACCAATCAGCGCCAAGTGAACAGATTCCAGTGAATTTTGGTTTTAGTACTGTGCTTCGGTTTTAATCATGAGTCATGCAGTGGTTAGTTTACTTGTTTTAAGCTGAAATTCATTTGCAACCCAGTCTGTCGGCTGCCAAATAATTTTTAATAAATTATCTATCTCCACAAAGGGTCCCGTGATTGGTAAAAAAGGAATGGGCTTGAAAAGCTTACAAAAGGAACAATGAATCCTCACCCTAAATACAATGTCGTTTTCCGACGCAATGAAACTAGAGTTTGTAAAGAGTTGAGTATATGAAGGCCAGTTTTCTTCATTGCTCGAGAGAGAAAATGAAGTTAACTATGAAATATATAAACCTATTTCAATCCATAACATTTCAAGAAGTCAATATTCGAGAAATCTTCCTTTATTGAAAACTGGGATACGTTGATTAAATGGTACAATTTTTGCGTTCTTCACTTTATGAAAACCTTTCATTTTTCCTTTGTCTGTGAAACAAACCCTTCACTCCTCCGATTCAAAGTTCACTTAATGGTGCGCCATGGAAAAACCGTCACCGTGCACCGGTGGCTCAGTTGGTTGGATATCGGGCTGCCATGCGGAAGGTCGTGAGTTTGACTAAGTCTGGACCAACACTTAGGGTCTTAAAATAACTGAGGAGAATGTGCTGCCTTTGTAATTACATTTGCAAATGGTTAGACTTTCAAGTCTTCTCGGATAAGCACTATAAACCGTGAGCCCCGTCTCTGACAAACCTTCACTGTTCGCACAGCCCTGTGGGGCGTAAAAGAAACCGCACACTATTCGTAAAGAGTAGTGCATAGCTTCCCGGTGTTGTGGTCAGGCCTCATTTTATTCATTCATGTGCTGAGTGAGAGGCTAATGGACTGATGGCGGCTGCCGCGGCGCCTATATATGCTGATGTCCGACTTCACCTATAGATCAATTGCTTGCAAAGCGCAGTTAAATATGTAAAGAGAAAAAGCGCGACATAAAGTAATTACCATTACCATTACAAACCCAGAATTGAATTTATCGGGCAGGAGGAAGGAGGGGAGGAAAAAAAGACAAAAGTGGAGTGGATGGGAGGAGGTGATGACTGAGAGTGACTTCAATATAGCAATGGTCGTACCTCAAAGAGACACACGCCATCCACAAGAAAGTAAAAATAGGGAGGGTGGGGAGGCCTAGCTAATGATCTCCAGAAAATCCCGGATGACAGATTTGCCCAAACTGCAACATGAGAAATAGCTAACTAAGCATGTCACACTAAATCCATTAATGTCCTCTACTAGAGTATTGTACTGCATTGTAAAGTCATTGTATTGTAAAATAAATAAACAGAACTCTCAAATTTTCTCTCGTCAAGTAGATCGGCGATCAACTTTTACCTTGGACTGTTTTTCTATGCAACTGCTCTCAATAAATTGCCGATCTTCCTTTTTAACTCTAAATGTTTATCTTTTGAACAGACTTAATTAATGTAAGAAAGACAAGTATTTGAACTCCGGAAAGAAGCACTCCCCCAATTGCAATCCATTTGAATCCTTTTCGATTTTTCCATCCCTGACGGTTTCCTTTTGTATTTGCTGTTTTATTGAAATATTCCTTCATTGTTTTAAGTAGTTATTTTAACCTGTCACTTGGTTTGGTTTCCAGTTCTCGGTCGCTGAATTTGGCGAAATTTCGTGACACAGCAACTTTAAGATGCTGCATCTTAAAGTTAAAACAATGAAGGAATATTTCAATAAAACAGCAAATACAAAAGGAAACCGTCAGGGATGGAAAAATCGAAATGGATTCAAATGGATTGCAATTGGGGTTTTTTAAAACTATTTAGCCGAACAGTTCCCCAAAGTTGTTTGTAACTTAACTTATGAATGCTTGACGGATATTTCTTTTCGTCACGAAGCTTTGAAATTTCTAGGTTTACGCCAGTTAAGTTTCATAGCTTGTAGGGGCGAGTAACTGGTAAAACTACACGAAGTCAATTACACTGCGCGCCATAAATCAGCGCCTTTAATGTAAGTTATGAGCGTCACTCGAGAAGTGACGAAGCCAGGGAAGGCCTAGGAAAGCCCGGCAGTGAAGATTAATCAAGGGGCTTTCCAGTGACAATTCATTAAAATAATATGGTATATTAAATATATAAGTATTTACAAGTCGTTTATGTTTTTTAAAACAAGTCATTAATTAATTTAGTTTTCAAACAATATTTAAAGGAAGCAAGCCATTGTAAGATTTAAGGAAGGGCCAGTAACCACTCGATAATAAAAGGTCCTAGTTCTGGCCGACTTTCGATTTATATAGCGGAATGTTTAAAAGTTGAGAATTTCGAGTGGTTCGCCCAGTAACACTGATTTTAGTCGTAAACTGATCACTTAGTTAGTTCGGTGCTTGCCGCAGTCAAACATTAAAGTACAGATGTTCTCTAATCGGAATCCAGCGCACCTCTTTCAAAACGGGCATTAACTATTAACGTTACGTGGTCGAATTTCTTAGCCTCCCTGTGATAAGGCGCTCAACAAAAATCAGCTTGTCTCTCATAATATTAAGTTTACATACACATCATCCACGGGTTTATAACGAACTCACAAAATGTTCAGCTCGCAGTTGGCCCGATTCGTATTCTTAGTGTGGGACTGGAACTAGCTTGCAATGGAGGCTAATGCGGGCGAACATATCAACAAGTATTTACATTTGAAAAGATTCCCCCACATTAGCCTCCATTGCGAGCTAATTCCAGTCCAATATGGTCTATTAGTACTGAGTACTGCATTCAGTGGCATCGTAGGGGTTATGGATCTGGGCAAACTCTAGACTGCAAAACAGTCGTATTTTTTGCGAACGCAAGCGACACGGTAAAATAATATTCAAACGAAAGGTCTGGAGCGAGTGTAGAAACGGCGAGGGAGAATGGCTCGCGCGCTTCACACGCGAGGATCATGCTTACGGCGCTAAGCGCCTTCCGAAAATGGAAGAAAACGACTGTTTTGCAGTCTAGGCAAACTCAAGATGCGTGAATTTCCCTTCATTACTGCTAGAGCAACGTTTATAAATGCGATTATCTTCTTTCTTAACACCAGTCCTCTAAGTTTATGGGCTGGAAATACATTTTAAATCTAAAAAAAAAAAACTTATTATGTAATAGCTGTTCAAGGTTGCGAGGCAAAAAACGATTGACGTGGTGTGATCACAAATATTGCTCGTCCCTGAATGATTTCATTTTAAGTATCAAGGTATCAATATGTATTGCATGGTAGTGGATTTGTATTGTCTGTCGGAGTGCTGAATTTTGTAAAACAACAGCTTAACACGGATTACGTGTATAGCGTATTTTTTGATTGCTACTGTTTTATTTGCTTATTTTAGTGCTTCAAATTTCTTGATTGCCTGAAGACGATATTGGTACGGTTTGCATGTGATCTCATTAGCAAGTATAAGCTAAGAGTTGTTTCACTGGTTTTCTTAATACATGAAGACTCCCGTGGTTAATACATGAAAAAGTAGAGTTATTTTTAAAAGGACGACATAAGTACAGAATGTTAATTGACTGACAATAAAATTTTTGTTATATGAACATACAGATTTTCGTGATAATGTTTAAGCGTTGAACTGTCAAACATATTCTTTCTGAAAACAGAGGTCACAAGTCTGCTCGTGTAACAACGTTATATGTCGCAGACCTTGCAAACCCACATCTCTTGAAATCATCGCAACAGGACATCTTCCAATGAATCAGAACAGTGCTAATTCAAACAAATCATTGTTTAAGTTTTTCCGCTTTTATCTACGCTGAAGAACGCCCACATAGCTATTTGCATTCAACAAATCGTACCAAAAATGATTCGATTTCGAATCTGTTATGGCAAGAATTTTAATTAACTCTTTAGCCACAGGGAGGGCAACTTCATTAGTTGATTGCGTAAGGTAACTGGCATTAATTAAGGTCTATTTTCTTACTCTGCGAGCAGAGTTTTTTTCGATCTTCCTAGATAAGTCGGGAAGAGGAAAGAAGACTGCCGGCCGCCTCGACTTTCTTTGATTTGCCTCTCATCCAAAGAAACGAATGCGTCAGTCCAGTTTCGACTTTTACGCATGATCAATCGCCAAGCTTCATAAATATTTTTTGAAATTTACAACAGAACTGTCTAAATTCTCATGAGTATTTCCTATGTTGGTTACAGAAACCTACAATTTTTTCAGTAAAAAATGAAATGGCAATTTAAAAGTATGAACTATCTTGAAATTTCAAGAAAATGAATCCATGGTTGTCGCGTGTTTGCCAGAGTTGTTCGAAAATATGCCTACCGTTTGTTTCGGTTTTGTGGTTACTGGTCACGCGTGACTGATACCGAACACATTTGAATTCTTAACGCAAGCTCAATACGAAATGTCGAGGAGGCCGGCATGGTCTTGTTTCAGTCTTCCCGACTTATCTAGGAAGATCGAAAGAGATCGGCTCGCAGGGTATATTTTCTTGACATCGTCGGAGAAAACCTGTGAAGAAACACAGTGTAACGGCAAGAAGATCATTTCTTGGAGCTTTCATTTTGTCGATGTCAATTTATTAAGTGCTTTCAATTTCCAAGAGTCGCAAACTGCACGGTAACAAAAAAAATCGACATCTCCCACCCCACACCTGTAACACTCTTTAAAATGACTGAGCAGGTCCGACTTCTGCCATTAAAAGTCGCAAGTGAAAATTAAGTCAAATACTTTAATGGTGGCGCCAAACACACGCACAGGAATTTCAGTTCTAGAATTTAAATAACAGAGTCTTAATTTTTTTCCGCGTTCATATCAAAACAAGAACAAAAGCTCTTGGTACGCCCACTTACATCTTCAATGAACCTCTCTTGAAATGGGGTTTTTCAGTGTACCATGTATAATTCTCTCGCCATTCGTTGCCCTACATTCTCATGAGGGGCTTAAATTTGAGAATCGACAAAACAGGAAAACGTCAAAGAGGCTATGACCAAGCATTGCAAATTTTTTCAACCGTGCAGTACTTAATAGAGCAAAGTTAGTATGAGCACTTAATTTCCCTTTAGGCCAATCAAACAGATGTTAGTTTTCCAAAACTGAATTGCTTCGGTTTTTCCGCTTTCCGGGTCGTCGAAAAAAAGCTTCAAGACTGTACGCCCACGAAGCCACAAGAGATAACCCCTCAACACGATAGCTTTGGAAAAATTTAAGTCCGTAGAAACGACACTTGATTAAACAACAGACAAACCTGACAGCATTCTCGACTCTCACGTTGAGGGAATACCGTGAAAGGGGAGCTGCGGAGTCAGTCATGAAAGGTTATAATAATTTTCAGAAGGAAGCCTGGAAAAGTTCCGCACGGCATTTCAGTAAAATGTGTCCCTTTGTCAGTTGTAAACGCCATGCATGCGAAAGAATGTTTGCGGAAAATTATCGGTCTTGGATTTTCCGCCGGGAAAGTTTCTCAAAATTAAAAGTTTCCTTTCAAGTGGTCCTCATACGAGATAGCCTGAAGGAAACTAAATGTATTGGTTGCTTTGGCAGAGATACATGACCAAAAAGAATGTCAGTTCTTTCTTAGTAGCTCAGATTGCTTTTCACCAGCGACTCAACCATAAGATCAAAATAAAATAAGCATATGCATTAATTAAAAGTTGTCAAGTTGTTAATTCGTTATTAAGCCCCAAACAAATTGCACCAATGATCGATATGCCACTGATTTTTTTTAGGGTACACTTGCTTAAGCTTTCGGGCCAAAGAATATGCATTTTGGCCTTGTATCACTGCCAATTGATCAAGATATTTCAACAGCAATTGACAACGAGCAGCATTCTTTTTTTTTCTCGTGACGTCATCAAAACTAAAAAATGAGGAATTATCAATCCTTTTGAGATTTCAGTTTAGTTAGTTATTAGAACAGCTGAAGACTTATCTTTTCACAAATTTACAGTTTGATAGGGTTTTTCGTCTTGTGATAAAGCAAGGTTGAATTTCTAAGCTTTTGCGTGACACGAATTAAGATGCTATCACGTAGGTTAAAAAAGTGACTTTTCCGCTGAGATTTTGCAATGTGAACAGTCCTTGTATGAGACAGATGTTTATGGGCCCTCAGAAGACAACTACTGGCTTTTTATAGCAAAACTCGATGACATATTTCTTTGTTAGCTTCCGGCCGCCATATTTGTGCCCATGAGAGGGGCACAAACATGTCAAACACAGCGTCTTCATACAAAGTCTTGGAAATTTGAGTAAAACATTTCTTCGAATATCTCCCGCACGAAACATCGCACAGATCTGAACCTTTGCGAGACTGTTTGAATATTCATCTTCTTTTATCTCTTTGATTCTGGACTTTATTTGTTGAATGGTTTTGATGATAGTGTGACAGTGAAAACCGGCAATACTGCGTCAAATTGCCAGCGTGGTGTAGGTGGTCGGCGGTTTCTGCACTTAACAGCGTCATAGCATACCACCACACTTCGTTTTTTCTCAAATTTAGTCTAAGGAAAAATGCTAACATGTTGAGTAGTTATTTGTCGTCTTTTGGAATACAGAATACAGAACAATCAGATAATTACCACGATTTTACTATACGTCAAGTTAAATTGATCACCAAATCGTAAACATCAAAGTAACAGTAAATTAAGGGCGCAAAATAAAAAAAATTAGATAAAATTTCTTCACTTGTTATATCTTGCAAAGTTTAGTTTTGTTTTAAATTACCGACCTCAGTGGACATATGAACAATATGTGATCATACTTATTCAACTTGATAACAATGGCATCATTACGTGTCACAAGTTGACAGACGATATGGGAGACGGTTAGCCAGTTGCAAGCTGCTAAAGGGCGATGTAAATATAGACAAGATTCATGATAAACAAATTGAAATTGAAAATGATTATACCAGTATAACATAAACTGTTTGCTTGTGTACTCGAAATTCTTGAGGGAAATGAAGGGGGCGGTGGTCGACGAAGATCGAGACCGATGCAAATTAAGGACGTAACCGATGACATCAAATTAGCCAACACATCAATGACATCAATGCCATTGCCGGCCGCAAAACCGAGCTGGTTTTGCACAAAGTTAGTCGGGATTAAAGGCAGGATTTGTTAGCTAAAAGCTCTCAGTGGATTTTTGGATTATCAGGTTCAATTCTTTATCAAATTTTGCCTAAAATATTTAACCTGGCTCTGTAAACCAAAGCGGAAAATGTTTGAAGGGCGATATTGCACGATGCTTAAATAAATGTAAATATAGATACAACTTAAATAAGTCACCCTGGGGGAGAAATAAATTGCCAATTTAAGGGAAAGTTTGCTATCGTTAAACTGCTAAAGAACCCACTGAATAAAATATCATGGCAAACGTCTTTATGAAGCTTCTTCTTCGAACTTAGCTGTCGTCTGCCTCATTCACGGTTTTCCGACAACACTGTTTACAGATCAGGTTTACTAAATACAGATTAGCTTCCTTGCGAAAAAAAAAGTTTTCTATCTTTTCTGTCTTGTTATCTATCTATCATGGGTCAATCATAAATACATCTGTCCCCTGATGACGCTAATATCGTATCTTTATCAAAGAAACAAATAAAGTTTTATCAGAACAAAACATTTTACTGATATATCGACCTATTGGATAACGTTGGCGACCAACTAATAACCAATTAACGACTGTAGTATAGCGTTTCTTTTGAAAATTCTAAAATGAGATCTTTCTGAAGTAATGTTGACCACTCGTTAGTCTATTCACGGCAAAACAGGCGTTAACGACAAATTGACATTGCCCCAGTGACATCAATGCTTTTGTCATCGGAAGTAGCGTGTCATTAAGAATGACTCCTCGACGAAAAGTAAAGTAACCCACAATAACCCAACAAATTAGGAAATCAATTTAATTCTTTAGCAATATTTAGTTTTGACGAAAGCAAAGTTTCCTTAACGTACTAGTTGCTACTTCGTTTTTTTTTCTCGTTTCGAAACTCTGAACAAAAGAAAGTTAACGTGATTGCTAAATTCAAAAGATTTTATTGCTAAATGTTTGGCAAGTTCGATGTTCCTTGCTGGACAGATGAAAACAGACTAATAAAAGCTTATTTCCAGAACAATTCTTGTTTGGAAACCTTCGTTCGGGGGTTTCAAAAGAGGCGTTTTGTCCAAAGTATGTTGTACCCTTAGGCAAACGGTTCAGCAAACCTGTTCTGATCATTTAACTTTCTAAAAACGTAACGTTTCATCGTTTCAGCTGTCCATTTTTCCTCTAGGTTTTAATTTGGGCAAAAAGAATTAAAACCTGTTTCGTCACAAAACAAACAAACAAGGCAATATTGCTCTAGGACACTCACGCCGCTTGTTGACCGATGTGATGTCAGATATCGGCTCACCAATGGGAGGGTGCTATGGTCATTGCCCTTTTCCGACATAAAAGAAACTCATTTTCCATACATGCGCAAAATATTACCGGGTACTCAACTGTATAAAAGGAAAAACCGATCCTAAAGATACTCATTCTCTGAAGACACTTGGCAAGACTCACACAGTGAGGTGGACTTGTTGCAGCGGGACTTTTTCTGTTAGAAAGCTTGACGTATCAGTACGTTTGCCGACTTGCCAGCTTTGAAAAGGTGAAAACATATTTTAACTTTAAACAATTATTCAATAGCTATCTAACTACTTTTGAGTTCAATTTTGCCGGCTTTGAAACTAAGGTACGAACCTCTCAATTTCCTTATTTATTTGTTGCATGTTTATTTGTTCCGTTAGCAATCAGTGAATCTGTTATTCACGTTTTTCAATTCTTTCATCATCAACTTAACATTTAAAACTAATGGCAAGTAAATTCTTTCAGAGCCAGTGTGATCAATTGATCTCTCTAATTTTCCTTTTAAATAACCTTACACACTTCCTGTTGACCATACGATAAGAAAGTATATTGCTTCGAAAGATAATTTTGCATCAGTCTTAGCTGTATTGGTCCAGAAAGCTTTCATTCGCAAACGTTGATTTGGGGAACGCAATTAAAAGTAGATCTTTCTTTTTTCAATACCTTATACAAGCTTTTAACTTTCAACTTTGTGTAAGTATTCAGTCATCGTAAATGACTGTACGGCTGACTAGATAGTTAATTAATGGCCAGTTCTGCATGAACAAGCAAGTTCCTCTTTCACCTCATTTTTATGTTAAAATTTTAACTAATTGCTCAGAATCTCAATAAAGGCAAACAGGAGTTATCAAATATTTAGATACCTTTTATCGTTTACCGGCATCGTGGTGCAAATTTGTGGCAATCCCTTTTGAAAATCAAGCGACATCGTGTTTATGGTTCTTCATTAAGATGCAAAGTGGGTTTCGTAATCGGCGTATGAGACACATAATATTACATTGAATTGAATATAGAAAATATGCAGTATTAGTCGCTAACAACAATTATTTCCCTTTTTTTATTAACAGGAGTAACGTAAGAAACATTATCGCAGATCAAAAATGAAGGCAACGAGGTATGCAACCACATATATTAAAAGAGAAAAACACACGTCATTCCCAAACCACAAACTTTTCCGGGTTCCAGACACCGCCTCAAATTAAGTCACGCCACCAAGGTACAATTCCCAGAATGTTACACAAAGACCTGAAAGCTTCATCCCTATAAGTACGGCAGGACAGCCTTCTTCGCTGCCTTTCTTTCCGATGGTCACACCTCCAGCTTTTATAACTCAAGATCAATAGTAAAGGGCAACAAACTTTTCAGATCAACAGTTTTTACTGCATGGCCGCACTATTTATGGGCTACCACAAATTCAAAAATTACGAAAACCACTGAATCAACACGTTGATATTTCAAAAGTTGCAAGTCAGAGATTGCATGATTTATTTCGAATATGGCTGGAACATATACCTAAAAAATACGCGGTTGATAGACGAACGTCTTAATTGTGATCGCTAAAATTCTCGAAGCAACCAACTTGAAGCGCAAGCTTCGCGCGCGATCTCACGGCATCCTGGGCTCGCATTTGATTGGCTATCAATGCAACTATTTCCCTTTTCTGCACTCTGTTTGGGATTAATTGACGTGCTCTCGGCAAATCCACGCGCTGATATTTTTTCGCGTATATTACTAATTATAGTATACTGATATATATTTAAAAATTATTCCATGAGCGCGCGTTGGATATGAAATGATAGAAAGTCAATGAGGTGCTAGTGGATTAGGCTTATTTAGCAACAATGAGGGAGCTGAAGCAACGACGGCGACAGCAACAAGAAGGTCATCTCAAAATATAAATTCACGTTATTGTAATCACTTCGTGACTATTTCAGCGTGGTAAATATGACAAGGGTGGGGTGGTCGGAACGGCGCTTAATTTAGAGGAGAAGGCGAAAATTTATCCTCAAGTGCTGACGTTCTTCATAAAACCTCAAATGTGGCTATTTCACGTTGTTCTTCTGCAGACGACAGCAAAGAAATGGACAAAAGTGAAAAACGCACGTGCAAGTGCGTGTAAAGTTATCGTTTTTCCGCCCAAAATATGCAAATTTGTGACGTTCTCGTTGCCGTTGACGTTGTCGTTGCTTGAGCTCCCTATTGTTTGATTAAAAAGGCCTAATTATGGATAAATCTTCCCTAGTTTATTTTGTAAAAACTACAAAACTGATGCGTACAGTTACTGATATTTGTAGAGCATGGCTTAATAGCTCATATATCATGATGGCAAAGCCAATGATCTAGTATTTAATAAATATATATCTCTTAGGGCCATAAGGGAGAGTACAGTTTTTTTACTGTAATTATGCACCCTAAAATAAAGTGTTCTAAAGTGTTCTACTAATACAACTATTCACTTCAGTGTCGGTGGTTAGTGGTGGAAGCGGCGAGGTAAATATCCATCACATATCCACCTCCACTTCGGTGAATACTTGTTAAATACCAGGCAAGAAATAAGTTGAAATAAATTAAGTTTTCTTTTTTTCAGTTTTGGCAAAACGCAAACTTCAGCGTGGCATTTGCCGTTTGGCGTATATGCGATATCGCTAAATCTCTTTGTTGCCTTTGCAAACGGGAAAGAGGTCGGAAATAATAGCAAAGTAGAGGAAGGGGCTCCTACTATAAGAATAAAACTTTCTTTACTGATCAGTGTGATTTGACTGAAATTTCTTCTTTTTGTTTACAGTTTCCTTCTGGCCGTTGTTTTCATGTTTGGTGTCCATGAAATGCGCCATTCGATGGTATCTTCTATACACGGAGAAGATTTGATTGAGACGTTTCATTTGCATGGTTGTGAAAAATTATCGACGCGTTTGTCTTGTGCTCAAATAAAGTATCGCACAATTGATGGAACTTGCAACAACTTATGTAACACAACCGTGGGAGCCAGTTTCACGGAATTGGCTCGACTGCTGCCAGCCGATTATCAAAATAGCGTTCTTTTCACACCTCGGAGCAAATCTGTCGCCCTTCATAATCCGCCGCTTCCAAACCCCAGAGCAGTACGTATTGCAACGCTTCCAAGCACTCTTGACGAAAATGCCGATGGAGTCGACCCTCCTTTTACCATCTTAACAATGCACTGGGGGCAATTCATCGATCATGACATAGCGTTGACCGAGATGATACAAGCGGACTGCGGTAACAATCGCGATCCTTGTCCAGTCAGACCCAAAGAGTGCCTTAGCGTTAGCATTTCTCCACTGAATCTAAGACTAAAATTCGATCCTGAATTTCTGTGTATACCTTTACGGAGGTCAGCCCAAACCAAAGATGGGGAACAGGTTAGTTAATTCAAGTTGATCACCTATCTTCAAGCAACAGTAAACCCATTTCAGTTATGGGCATAAAAGTACGGGGGATTAAGATTACGCTTCATTTTCACGCAAAAGATAAAGTGGTCAGATGTTGCCTGGCTGAGGCGTGGATTCCATTCCACAATAGAATTTTTGTTAAGCCTGTGAGTATTGTTTTGAAAACAAAAAGTAATGCACAATATTCGTCATGCTTATTTTTTACACCGATTGAGTTTCTTTCGAAGTCAGAAGGATAATAATAATAATAATAATAATAATAATAATAATAATAATAATAATATCAGTTGTTATAGGTGCTGCTTTGGGGCTCATCAAGAAGGAGTTGGAAAAACACACAGAAAAAATCCCTGGGGCAATCAGCACAAAGCCGACACACGTGTAATAGTGGGCAAGGAAATTCCCGTCATAAAAAAAAAATCCTCTACGTAGTGACCGCGGACCAAAGTTTTTGTCGATAGTCAAATCCCATACGAGTTTCGTTTCGTGTCAAATTTCCCACTATGCGGAGGTATAATCTTGTCAAATGCCCGGGGTATTCCCGAGGAGGACGGGGGGAGGGGAGGGGTTGAATGGGCGCACTTGGAATTAACTGACACACTAGTCTACTCTAAAATAAAGATTGTATGTACTGAAATCATGTTTTTTTTTTTTTCACGGCAGATTAATATAATAACCCACTATGTCGATGGATCAATGGTATATGGATCAGATGCTATGGCTCTAAAGAATCTTCGCACTTTCAAAAGTGGACAAATGCTTACTGACGAAAATGAGTTGAACTATGGACGAGACGAGTTTCTTCCACCTAATCCAGAGACATTTTGCTTACCAAATGGAACAGGCAATGAATGTTTTCTTGGCGGTGACATTCGAGTCAATGAGAATCATGGTAAGATACGATACTATATATTAGAGCATAAACCCCATTGAAAGGTGTGACCCTTTTTAATTCATAAATGTTATTGAAATTGCATCCATTGGAAACTCGGAATAAAGGGTTGCAAGGGTTGTTCGTTGGTGCATCTCACATATGCTTTAAGGTAACTGCGCGTTCCAGTTATGAGCCGTGCTATCAGTCGTTATTCTTGAGATGTAATTGGGTGATGCAGTTCTAGTCAAAGACCCATATTTCACCCTTGCCCTCCATAAAGTCTCTAGAAGCTCAGTGGTTAGAGCATCCGACTAGATCACAGAGGGTCGTGGGCTCAAACCACATGTGGAGCTCGGATTTTTGCCGAGTTTCCAAAGTATGCAATCTCAGTAACATACATGATTTTTACTTTTGCCCCTTTTTAATTCGTCTGCATTCTTGCATACGCGCAAACGGCCAATCAAAAGCCAAAGATAGCTTTTCTTCAGTTGGCGTTTGACAGATTATTAATAGTTTATGTATACACACGAAAAGATGTTTAAAAAATGGGCACAGATACGCTCATTACTCAAAACTGTTAAGGCTAGAGCAAAGGAGATATAGGAAGGTAGGACGCAGTCTAGCACTTGGTGTAAGTTGCCTACTTATGATACCTAGCAAAAAGGAGTTGTTGTTCAAGTCCTTCATATCAACGAGGCGTGCGTTTGATTTCGCGAAAGCTCCAAATCCTTTCAGTAGTAATTACCCCTTCATCTTAAAACCCACACTCATGCACTTGGAGATTTCAAGAGGGAAACCTTTCAATACGCTAGACCTTTCTTCATTTAATAGCAACAAGGGAGTAGTAAGTAGTCTTTTAAATTGTTTTCAATGACCTGGGGTCCGTTTCTCAAAGGTCCCGAAACTTTTCGGGGGTATTCCGGGTGAGATATCCCTCTGTATCTTCAAAAAGGAAACGTTTTGAGGAATTCAACTTCGTAAATAGTTTGTTTGCAGTGGTCTTTAAAGAATGTTACAAGACCAGCTTCCCAGAATAAGCGGATCGTAGTTTGGAAACTTGCTTTTCGGGACTTATGAGAAACGGGCTTCTGTTGAGTTTTTATGTTCAATTACCACCGAAGCACTTTGCTATTAGTTCTTACTAGAAAAGGCTTTTAGCTTCCATCAATACATCCCGCCATAAATAAAACAATCTTTTTTCTCCCGATTGATAGCATTGGCTGCGATGCACACTTTGTGGGTTCGTGAACATAATCGCATAGCCAGACAGTTGGAATTGATTAATGAGCATTGGGACGATGAGAAACTGTTCCAAGAAGCACGCAGAATAGTGGTCGCCGAGATCCAGCACATTCACTACAATGAGTGGCTCCCAACGTTCTATAATGAATCAGTGGTAAGCAGTATGCATTATTAAAGTTTCAATCTCGGCTATTGCTTTTCTAGCTTCCTGATCCGCTCACTTTATACACCTTATTGCAAAATGGCCGCCATTTTAATGTTCTTTTGTTTCCTTGCAAATTGGCCCTTTTGGCCTCGCCTCGCTTTCAAATGAACGAGGCAGAAAGGGCCAACATGCAATCAAACAAAAGAATACTAAATATGGAAGCCATTTTGGAATAAGGAGCAAATGGGGCCTGAATGCGCGAGTCGTTTGGTAAAATTGAAGCAATGTCCGGTCGTCCGCAAACTTGAAACAATGAATTTTAATAATTGGCTCTGGTTGGAGATTGATGATATCCCGCTCGGCGCCTTTGGCTGTCTTATCTCGCGAAATTTGATGAGGGCCGTCCTTTAAATTTTTTTTCTCCGTTTGCTGTCGAGTGCGTTTCCTAATCATGAGTAAGTCGGTCGGATTTATGATTGTAATTGAACTGAGTGGAGTGCAATTTGTATGCGTAATCAAACAACTTAGGAAATATTTTGTACACGGGAGTTTTTCAAAAAGCAACAAAACTGCATGAGCTCGTAGGTCAAATGCAATTTGAGCTTTTTGAAAAACACACGAGTGTAAATTACTTCCAAATCGAATGAGAAAAGTTGTATTATTACTTCTTATTAATATCAGAAACCCATAAGGGTTGAGACGTGTAACGGTCCCTTGTATGCTAGAAAACAAGCTTCTGAATATTCGATTTGCTAAGTACCATATTTGGAACAACAAGAGCGAGGGGTTTCCAAATATGGTACTTAGCACTGAAACATTCAACCAATCAGTCCGCACTGAATATTCGGAAGCTGTGAACGCGCGTTACACGTTTCAACCCTTATGGGTTTCTGATAATATACATAACAAAATTACAGAGCTACTTTGGTTCGGAAGTGACGCACGCCACAAGTTCGAGTTCACGTTCAAGTTTCACGCCTCCAAAACAAAAGATTTGATTGGTTCTTGCCAAACATTATTGTTTATTAGCCAATCAAAACCGCGAATTCTGTGAGTAAATTGCACTGAATTAACTCTTTTTTGCACTGTTTACAAAACAAAAGCACTGCTCTCAGCCAATTAGAATCGAGTAATTTTGTGATGTATATTATTAGGTGTGATTTCAAAATCGACGGGCATGCAGCGCGAGTTTGACTTGAAATCACAAGTATGATTTCAGACCAAAATTACACGACACGAAGTTCAATTACTGTACCACTTTATTACATCCATCTAGAAATCACACAATAATCATTTAATTGCTCAAATACAGGATTTTAGTCAGGACCACTATTTTATTGATCCAGTTGGGAACAAAAGTTGCAAATTCGCCTCACAATGGCTTTCTTTGTCTTTCATTTTCCTGCAATTTGATTGGTTACCTTAAACAAACCTTGTAATCTGATTGGATGTTTTCTTTTAGTGCTCTTTTCTCATCGGCTGGGAAAATGGTGCGATAGTGCGATTCGTGAATAAATCGCACCCCTGAGATCCAATCAGATTGCAAGGATAGTGATTAATGAATGAATGTAATAAAAAAACAAACAAGCAAAAAGAAAATCTGAAGCACTATAAAATCTAACAGTTTCAAACTGCAGAATATACTGTTATGAAGTGGTACTTTGAAAAAATCATCAGCTATTAAAGTGCTCAATTGTTATACATACATATAGTATATATACGCATTTGTGTGAATAATTAACAATTATTCACCTCAGGCCCGGTGAATATCGGTGAATAAAAACCTAGACGGAGTTTAGTAGAGTGGATCTGTCGGCTCTGATAATGAGCGATTATCCAGTGGGGCAGAAAATGCAAACTTTAGACGGTGGTTCTGCAGAGAATGGACCAATAAATGATGTAGGCAGTTTTATTACATTGTTATTGTTCTACAATTCCCATATGTATTTAGAAAGTTCAGTCCTATCAGCGTATACTTTGTCAGAAAGATAGGTGTGCAGGGTGAATTGCTGTCTGCAAGTGTCCTCTGTTGTT
>NC_090879.1:23390009-23427509 GCF_036669935.1 Montipora foliosa
AAAAACGTATTTGTCACTAAATACCTATTTAAAATTTTATATTGAAATTCTCGTGACTTTGTGTCTAAAGCGACTAGAAAGGGCAAACTATGAATTTCGTTCCAGTCCAAACAAACACCATTAAAGCTTTCATTAAACTTTGAATGAGCTGTCGGTGGAGTAACAAAACCAGAGACCAACTCCCTATAAACCTTCTTAAAGGTCGCCTCAGTGATCGAGACCTCCTGGTTATTGAGCACAAGTTGAATTTGGTCCTGAATAGCAAAAGGACTCTTGTTCAAGTATCCATTTATTTTCAGCGACTGTCGCCACGGTGCAGGGATTGCATCAACTAAGGACATCAAATCAAAAATATCTTTTGGAGAAAGATTCACCCGGCTTTGATTACATTGAGAAATAAATTGGTTTTTCTCTGTTACTAAATCGCCTATTTTGATTATTCCTTTACTAACCAAGCTTTGATTGAAGACTGATTTATTATTAATACATATAAATTTATTGTTCCAAAGAACAGTGTTGGAAATTTGTTCGTGCGAAAGCTCAAGTACATTGTTATCGGTGGCTGCGGAGCAATGCGAAAAACACTCAAAACATTCCCTGTAATACATTGGGAGGTTTATCGGTAGCTTTTTTATGTCAAAGTTGCAACAGAGGATGAACTTCCCCCGACCTGTTTCAAATAGTGAAATAAAATAGTTTTCCAATTACAAGGTTCTTCATCCGCGAGTCTCTGGCAAAGCATTATTCTATGAGTCTTAATTATCGATTCTAAATGCGGGGCCTTCAGGCCCCCATCTTTTATGTCACCAACTAAGGAAGCTCGTTTTACTTTGTCTTTCCCTTTCCAGATAAAGTCAAATATAATCCTATTAGCCTCAGTTACCACCTCCTTATCTATACAAATTGATCCAGCACGGTACATTATCAGTGGAATTACAAAAGTTTTAACGATCTGAATTCTTCCAATTATTGTCAGATTTCTCCACTTCCAAAGTTGAAGTTTTGTTTTGACAGCATCTATTATTTCCTTAAAATTTAGTTTGTGTCTCAAACGGCTGTCGTAAGTAAAATACACCCCTAATATTTTCACAGCTCTCTTAACGTTAATGTTCATAATACTTTGGTCCTGTGCTGGAGCCATAACCGAGTTCCCCAAGATAAACATTTCTGTTTTGTCAAAATTTATGACAAGACCCGAACAGATTCCAAACTTTGAAATAAGAGCAAGGAGGTGTCTAAGAGACCAATCGTTCCTCAGGAATACAGTAAGATCGTCTGCGAAAAGCTCAAGTTTAATTTCGATTCCATCCACCACAATCCCTTGAATATCCTTATTTTTACGTATACTAACAGCTAGTACTTCTAGGACAATAATGAACAAGTATGGAGAGAGTGGATCTCCTTGCCTCACACCTCTTTCTATCTTAAAAGGTCCGGTAGAGAACCCGTTATTTAGAACACAACTTGAAATATTTTGGTAAAAGGTTTGTATCCACTGGATGAACGAAGGGCCAAAATTGAAAGCAGCCAATGTGCTAAACAAAAAATTCCTATTCACTGAATCAAAGGCTTTCTGAAAATCTATTGCTAGCATTTTGCCGTTGATACCATATCTTTCAGTATATACGAGTATATCATCAATCGTCCTTATTGCATCATTGATTGTTCGTCCTTTAACATATGCATGCTGATTATGGTGAATTATTCTAGGGAGAACAGTCTGGAGTCTCAAGGCAATGGCTTTAGATCCAATCTTGACATCTACATTAATTAAAGAAATTGGCCTCCAATTAGAAATTTTTCGTTTGTCTTTATCTTTCTTTTCTATCAAAGTTATTATTGCTTGTTTTTGGGAATTTGATAGTTCACCTTTATCAAATGAGCAATTAAGACTGTCTACAAGAAGCTTTCAAAGACTTTCCCAAAACGCATTATAGAACTCAACCGTAAGGCCGTCGTTACCTGGGGATTTGTTGCTTTGAAAAGATCGCAAACTCTTAAAACACTCCGCAAGCGTCAATCTTCCTTCACACGCCATCGCCTCTTCGTTTGAAAGCTTTGGGATTGCCTGAGAAAGTAAGAATGTGTTTGAAACGTTGCTCGGGATCTTAGAATTGTCAGTCTTGTAAAGACTAGAATAAAAAACTTCCACTTCCTTCATGATTCTTTTGGGGTCAGAGGTAAGAAAGCCGTCTTTGGTATACACCTTGCGAATACAACTCTTGGATTTTTTGTAGGTTTCAAGGTTTAAGAAACATTTGTTACTTTTTTCTCCTTGCTCAAACCAGGTGGCCCTGGAACGTACTATCGCACCCCTTGATAAATGCTCATAAAACAATTCGTACTCGTTTCGAATATTCTCCATTTTTTCCATATTTTCGGGGGATGGAAACACACTGCAATCCTCCTCGCACTGCTTTAATGAGTCTTCTATTACTTTCAAATTCTGTCTTCTGGCCTTAGCTTTAGCTTTGCTGTACTTAATCGTAACCTGTCGTATTCGATATTTGATTAAGTCCCAAAGAACTCGCTTATCAGTAACTTCAATGAACTCCTATCGCCACACTGGCACACTCTCAGCTATAAGCTTACAAAAATCAGAGTCATCTAACAAACTTGCATTAAATTTCCAATAAGATGGACCGTGCTTTTGCTTTTCTACACTGCTAAACTGAAGCACAATAGCCGAGTGATCGGAGTTCAAAGAGGGAATTATGTCGGCACCCTCTACCTCCTCCTGGTACGAGTCACTCAAGAGCCAATAATCTAGTCTCCGTTGAAGAAAAGGATTTTTTTGTCTCCAGCTGAAGCGTTTACATACCGGATTCCTCACACGCCAAATATCTACTAAATCGAAATTTAAACATATGTCTTGAATGTGTTTGACAGAATCTTTTTTTGTGGGATTACCCCCAGAACAGTCCAAATCAGGATCGATAGCAACATTAAAATCCCCACCTACTACAATTTTTTGCTCAGCGCTTGTATTTAATTCCTCTACCATTTTTTCTAAACCGCTGAAAAATTCGCATTGCTCTTGAACCTTATTTGGTGCATAAATATTGACCAATAAAAAATCAGATCCCTGTACAGTGGCGTCAATCAAAATGTAACGACCGTTAGTGTCCAAAACGGACGATTTATACTCAAATTCCAAATCGTCTTTTATTAAAATCATTACCCCGCAACTGTGGTTAGTTCCATGTGAATAGAAACTCTTACCCTTGTATTGAGTATTCCAGATATCTTCCACCTCTTTCGTGCTATACGTTTCCTGGAGAAAAATAATGTCCGCCTTTTGCCGAGTCAACCACATAAACAAAGCTTTCCTCTTTATGGATGAACGAATCCCTCGAACATTTAAAGAGAGTAATTTAAAATCAACGTTATCTTTTGTGAAAGTGAAACATGAAGTAATTCTTCTCCAAGCTGGTTGAAACATGTATAATAAGTAAGTAACACGTAGCGCCTAACACAGAACAAAAACTACTTGATAAACACAAAAACAACACACATGTGAACAATGAACAAACACATGCATCCATACGCATTAAGAAGAGCAGCAGATATTCTACATCCATATGCCACCCTTGGGATTTAAGGACCACCGTTGATTCTCAACAATATGCAAAGTTTACAAACCACACCCGCTATCAAAAATAAACATATAGCAAGCTCATTTAAATATTCAACACACCGTCAATATAAAGCTTATCTGGTTCTCGCTTATCAAAAAAAGCTACTTTGCCTTCCTCTCTCGCTTTTTTCATTTTTGGCCATAATTTTTGTCTTCTTTCTCGTATTTCTTTAGGTAAATCCGCGTACACTTTCACCTCCGATTCCACCCCTAGATCACGCACACTTCTGAAAACACGCTCACGTTCCGGGAATCTAAGAAAGCGAACGATTATCGGCCTTGACTGTCCTGCCTTCCTTTTTCCAAGCCTATGGACTCGCTGAAATTCAATGTTCCTCGCGTCTTCTAGCTCTGATTCACGCTCAAAAAACTTGTACACCACGTCCCCTGTGTTCTCAGTACTGAGATCTGTTTCTGGGAGGCCAAAGATTCGTAAGTTCTCTCTTCTACTATAGACATCCTGATAGAGAATTTGGTCGTGTAACTCTTTAATCTTCCCCAAATTTTGTTTCTCCCTATTCTGCATTTCCTCGATGTCTGCATTTAACGAAGTCAGCCCCGCATCCAAGTCTTGAATCGTCTCATCCATCTTCTTAGCCCTATCATTAAAGGATACTATACTCACTTGAATCTTATTTACGGCTTTCTCCAAATTAGAGATCTGCGAGAGGACTCCTTCCATCGTTTGCAATTTGGTTTCCATTCTTTCTAGTCTGTCCAGGATTTGCTGAAGCTGTTGCCCAATCTTATTAGACATCGTCAAGGCTTTCAAAACTTGATCCCCGCTATCGTCAAGCGAACCACCACTTGTGTCGTTCTCGGTGAGCGTCGTGTTAAAACTTGATATGTAAATCCTTTTACCGTCTGGTGAACGCGTTTCACTGTCTGAGCTAGAACTCGTGCTTATTCTTGTTCGTTTAAGAGTTGTCCTCGGCCATAAAAAACAGAGAGAGAGCTAACTTATGAGCGTCAAATTCACGGGAGCAGAGTGAAACACGTCTTCACTCCTCCATGGCCGACCCAGTCCCCCAAAAAGAAATCCTGGTATTTCATCAATATCTATATAATAAGTAAAATAAATTAATATGATGTATGACGAGTAGACATGATTTAAGTTTCTGGCCCCAGTTATTCGAAGGGTGGATAGCGCTATCCGCTGGATAACTCCATTGGTTTTGCAAGTGTTTAGCCGTGAGATTTCTCCGGTGGTTAGCGTTATCCATCTTTTTAACAACTGAGGCCAGACAAATAGAAAAACGGTTAGGCTGCACTGTTTTCAAAACCCCAATTGCAATCCATTTTAATCTTCTTCAATTTTGCTCGTACTTGCCTCCTTTTGTACTTGCAGTTTCCTTCAAACTTTCTTTAGAGGCTAAGTAATTATTTTTACGATTGCTTGGTTGGTTAACAGTTCGCAATCGCTGAATTTGACCAAATTCCGAGACACAATTCCTTTGAAACGATCAATAATTGCAATGAGCACGTGTATCACTCAAAATTGCGTAAAAAATTTGGACGACTATAGGCCGGTTCTCTCGCGAACAATTTTTACGTGGGATGCCATCTAAAAAAACGGTTGAGTCGAAGTCTCATGCGGCTTGTGCTTTTCACCTTAAGTCAAGCCCTGATTGCTGGGGTTTTTTCTTGAATGTGTGACCGCACATAATATCCCGTATCCCGTGGATCTGACTTTAGCTTTATTTTTGTCTTGTGCAAAGTCTAAAAAAAATTCTCTGGAGCGGATTAAGAGCCACCTTCACAAGTGGGAAAAAGTTAAGGTGGCTCTGAATCCACCCCTAAAAATTTTTTTAGACCTTGCAGAGAGTTTTATTAAGAGTCGTTTTAAGACAAAATACAGGGCGTTTTTAGACCGGTCTTTTGCTGTTATGGTGACGTCTTACGTCACTTTAATGAGTGCATTATTGAGCAATCATTGCTGCTTCATTTCGTACCATAACATTGCTGCTTCGTGAAACAGAGTTGTAGAGGTAATCCAAAACATTGCCTCCAAATTGTTGAAACTGGTGTGAGCCTCCTTAAATTTATAATTTTCCACGTATAGCCACGTATAGCCCCCTGGCGTCTTGTCTTCCAAAAAACTCCCGGACAGGCTATCACATAGCGCGTTGCAAAAAAAAAAAAACAAATATGGTAACAAGCAAGTAATAAAAACATTCTTAAAGTGCCCCTGTGACCAAAATATCAATTCTTATTTTTCATTGGATTTGAGAACTATGTTTTTAAGTTTTTAAGCTTTGATTTTAGAAAGACACCTGTTTATTTTAACTGGAATTTACCTATTTAATGGTCCGCCATTACTTTACTTTACATTACTTCATTTTACTTTATTTTAACTGGAATTTTCCTATTTAATGGTCCGCCATTACTAACTTTAACTTCTTGAGAGAGCCGGATCGAGGAAAACCTCGTACCCAGGGCACTTTCCACCCAAAGCCAGGGAAGAGCGCCCTGGGTACGAGGTTGGATCGAAGAGAAAATGACGTCAAAAGCTCACGAGTGTAAGAATGCAATGCGTGTGTACGCTGCAGAATTAATATTCAGCACGGGAGGTTTTGGCTTTCAGACTTTTAAAATCGCGTTTTGCTTATATAATAAGCTGCATTCATACGCTGAAATTTTAAGCTAGTGAGCCTTTGACGTCACTTTTCCCAACCCTATGAGGTCCAATCGGTCAGTTTTGAACGTGAGTAATGGCGGATCGTGAAAGATAAAATTTACACTCAAAGTAAACGGCCTTTGGACAAAAATCAATGCAAAGCTCAAAATTTTGCCAGTCAGGTGTTAAACAAGCACACTTTCAAAATCTGAAGAAAAAAGAAAGTGATTTATTTAATCACAGGGGCACTTTAAGTAACTAAATCCAGGTGTCCTCTAGTCAGTTTTAAGCTTACTGTACAACCACCATTGTGTTTTAAGTTGCAGAATTGAAGTCGGGAGAGTGTTTACATCATCGCCGGGAACCCATGACCCGGAGCCTACAACTCTACTGTGTTCGTGTAACGGCGTTTTCACAGACCGATTTATTTTTAGATTGAATTTCCCGCGAATGAGACTCCCACAGGAGCCCGATGACCAATTACAAGAAATGAAGCTGACGTCATAAGGTCACCGAACCGGAACTGCCTTTGTTTTTTGACCGAATTCGCGGGAAGGGCTAGTCTAAAAATAAACCTACTTGTGAAAATGCCGTTTCACAGACGCTGTATGGAAGTTGCACACTCCAGATGGGCTCCTTTCCGCGTCCTGTTTCACACTAAAACCTATAACGACGGAAAAGTTGTTTAATGCTGTCAACCGGCCCAGGAAAAACAACACAACAAACGCATTTGTGGGACAAAGGGGGGCTGGGGATCAAGTGAGGCAAAGGGTGACCTGTAAGGAAGCACTTCATCCCGAACCCACCATGTTTTATTTAAATAATAGAAACTCTAGAATGGCTGGCCATGATAAGGAACTTTGAATATTATAATATAACACGTACAGCAATTCAATAATGTTGTACAACTTGAGGGGGATGCACTTAACTACCGGAAGACAATGGTTGCTAAGGAAGCTTTTTAGTCAAAAAGCCCTACAAAAAGGTTGGAAGGATGGTTCTATGATCATGAAGTAACCTTTCCAATAGAAATCTGACATCACTTGCATGCGCAACTAGTCCCAATCCTGCTTGCGTTTCAGTGAAAAACAGGTAAAGGCTCCCAGGAAACGGAAGGACCGGATGGGAACCGTCCCATCATTTTTCGTAAACTGTAGCATGGAATGTTTATTTGCACAAAAAGTGGAACTGATATGTTGAAAAGTGTATACGGAGGGCCTTATAGCGTCATAATTTTTTGGAGAAATAAGTTCTTTTAAAATCCATGCTAAAGATTTTGCGTTAGAATGTTCTGATACTTTTGCGTTAAGAAATTGTGAGAAAACATAGTTAACTCGCTGAGTTTTTAGCCATTTTTTGTTTTGGTCAAATGATTTATCAAGTATGGTTGTGAGTCGAACCATACTTAACAACTATTCACCGAAGTGGAGGTGGCTAGCGGTGGATATTTACCGAGCCAACGCTAGCCACCGACACTGAGGTGAATAGTTGTTTTAGTATATACTAAAACAGTGAGATAATATACAGCACAAAAAATTAATTTGGATGTTTTCTTCACTTGTCACGGATGCAAATCGGGACGCCATTTTTTCCCGAGTTGCTCCGAGGTAAATAGCACAGGATATTCGGAGTTTGACGAGACAATCAGAGCGCGAGTTCAACGCTATGCTCTGTTTTAGTACATACTAAAAAGGTATATTAACTAGAACACAATTGGGAAAAAATAATTATTGTGGAGTTAAAGGAATTAGAGAACTGACTGTTTCAAGGGGTCCACAGCAACGGTTTGGTAGTTAAGAGCTACCCCCCTTAAGGGGATGAACGTGCAAAAAGAACAATAACAACATTCAAAAGCAAACGATTCATGAGGATAGCTCATAAAGGAGGACAATGAAAGAGGACCCCATCAGGTGGGGATCTTTTGTAGCAAACTACTCATGCATATTACTTGAACTGAATAATGCTTGAAAACCAAGCCTCTCAATATAACAGGAAGCTCGGTAAAGAGACCTTTAACAACAAAAGGCCATACCTACAGTAGTAGAACATATTTAAAGAGGAGTGGTATGGCAGAATAACTTGTATCTCATGCTATCAGAGAGCACATTAAGGGTGGGGAGGGAGGGAAATTTTAGAGCAGCTACAATGAAGAACTAGGCCTTGAGGCACATGGCAGCATACAAAAGAGAGCCAATCACAATGACTGAATGAAATTTTATTACTCACTCGTTGTGAAGGAAAACTTACTCGTTTGCTTCGCTCACTCGTTCGTTTTAAACGGTCCTTCCCAACTCGTGAATAAAAATCATAAAAACGAGCCAACCATGAAGTAATCTATGTATATCCTTAATTAATCTGATCATAATCTTCATTCTCAATATTTGTCTACCTGACAGTGTATAGAAACGAGAATTTAAATACTGATCAATCCTGGCAGTCAAAGAGTTGATTACAGGCTTTACACAACTTTATAAGTGGCTAATTTTGCTTCGTTTTCCCAATTTTTAGGTGACTGGGTTAAAAATTCAAGACAAACTATTGCCGTTCACAGGAGTTTGGTCACGAAATTGCATTATCCTCGGAGTAGAACTATAAATTGTGATGATCGAGGAATGTTTTGAAAGTCTCAATTTGAGAACTTTGAAAAACTAAGCCTCTTTTAATTCCGAAATTCAAAAGCCGCTAAGATCGTACAAATTTTCTTCGAGCTTTGCTCGTTTCATTCGTTTTGTCAGTTTAAGAAAAGAGCTTCTGCCTTTCATTGTGGTTTAAACACTCTCAAATTTAATATCATTTTAAGAGACGTTTTACTCAAGAATTGCTGCGTTAACTTATAGTGGCAAGGGCACGTACACTGAGACCATACCAACGATTTTAATGTCCAATCAGTAGAGACAGCTTTTATCTAGTGTATTGTGAGTCTCTTTAGATCTCTTTATGCGTCGACCATCAAATTCCACGATTTTTCTGTAGCTTGGTTGACTTTTGGAGGACACCATTGCCGTCTGAATCTGGTCACGTAAAAAAAAGTGCAATCTTAAAGTTCAATGAACGCCATATTAATTCAATTAACACTCTATGCCGTTTTTCTAGACGTGACTTTTCCCGAATGCCCTCATATTTCTTTCTTTACGCTTGGTCAACAACGCCTGGATACATACGTGAAAGACGCAGGAAACGATAAATTAACCCCGACAACAGAAAACAGAAATCCTACGCAGGGCTGACGCAGGTCCAACAAAGAAAAGAATACTCGTCCAAATGAACATACGAGCCACCCACTCAAAATACCGCAAATGCGATCAAAAGGTAATAACTTAATGTTACAATGCCATGCACTTGTAGCCTGCATGACAGGCGCTTTATGAGCCAAGCGGGGCGAACGCGATATTTCGCGCGGAGTGCGACACGAGCGCGCTCTGAAATTCTGAAATTCGAAATTCCACAATTTATTTGTTGCTTGGTTGAGTTTTGGAGGACACCATTGCCGTCTGAATCTGGTCACGTAAAAAAAGTGCAATCTTAAAGATCAATGAACGCCATATTAATTCAATTAACACTCTATGCCGTTTTTCTAGACGTGACTTTTCCCGAATGCACTCATATTTCTTTCTTTACGCTTGGTCAACAACGCCTGGATACATACGTGAAAGACGCAGAAAACGATAAATTAACCCCGACAACAGAAAACAGAAATCCTACGGTCCAACAAAGAAATTAAGAATACTCGTTCAAATGAACATACGAGCAACCCACTCGAAATACCGCAAATGCGATCAAAAGGTAATAACTTAATGTTACAATGCCATGTACTTGTAGCCTGCACGACAGGCGCTTTATGAGCCAAGCGGGGCGAACGCGATATTTCGCGCGGAGCGCACTCGTGTCGCGCTCCGCTCGAAATATCGCGTCCCGCTTGGCTCATAAAGTGCCTGTCATGCAGGCTATGCACTTGGAGATGGGAAGAAAACAATTCAGTGAAGACACACCCGAAAAAACTTAAAAACTCAGATATAAAATGAGAGAATAAAAGAAGAGTCTCTCTTCTTGTAAGGTAAAATTCACAGAGTCATGATATTCTTTCTTTCGGGATCTCGTCCGGAGCATAAGGTGTTCTGATTCCGCAATTCCGGTTGGTTAGCGGTCTTTAAGCCCGTTTCATACACTGATTTTTCATACCCTGAGCATAGTTAACGCATAGACTGGTTATGAAACTCGACAAGTCTTTTTGTTTCATGTTTTTGTCTGTATTTTGTGCTTTGACGGTGCACAAAACACATCTTTTTTCGAGAAGATAACCAATCAAATATTTCGATTATTATCAATTATGCGCAACTAATTTGCGAACCCGTGCGAAGCGAAAACAAAAGATTGTGTACTCGATTAACTATGCCCTGAGGCACTCCCACTCCAATCAAACAGGAAAAAAAAAAAAGAGAAACAAAAAAAGCAAAGGTTAAAGAGCAAAAATATAATTAACAACTTTAGAAACTTCAGAGTTCGTTCTCTTTCCAACGGATTCATCTCACTTGCTGAAGCTCACTCAAGTCACTCAACGGTAGGCACCATTTTTGAGAAGTAATATAGAGATGCCCAATCTTGAGGTCATCAGTTCTACACAATAGGCTTCAGTCACGACATGCAGTCTGGCTGGCAAAATGTCCTTGAAAGTTCCCGTGATCGAGGAAACAAAGGTTGGAATGCGGAATTCTTTTTAAGAATGATTCGTTGCACCGATAATCTTGCATCACATCTGTGCAGTTAAAAATCACCGATTTATTTAGGCTTTTCGTTCCAGAAACAAACTTGCGATTGCCTTTAATAAGGATTGTGTAGAAAACAGGATACAAAACCTGCTCCATTGATAATTTTTTCTTTACAAGTCCCTTTTTAATGACATGATTAGGGAATAATTCTCGTCGATTTCAAATAAAATAATTTTCATTGGTTATCTAATCAGTTGGAATGTGAGTGAAGCTGGCATCCGGTTGCTAAAAAGCTCCCCCATTCCAAGTCTTCACCAATCAAATGATTAATGTACGTGACTGTTTAGATAAAAACGAATTAAGATTCTGCACGTACAAAAAAGCGGACGAAAAGAAACCGTATGTACTATTCAAGTTCGCAGCTCACACCGTGTCCCGTTCCCTTGTGGAGTTGGAAGTCATTAAAAACTGCTAGGTTTTCTACCAGTCTCATCATAGTCGGATGAAATTGATAATTTAATACTGAATTTGTTTGTTTACATTGCGCGCATATCAATCCAAGCTTCACATAAAAATACTTAATTAACATACAAAATAATTGCTAGTCTTAAAAAAACAAAAACTGTCTCATGGGTCACTCCGTGGCTATTTATAAATTATATCATTATCACATATGTTGTGTAAAACTATAAATTATACGTCGATAATCTTAAGTTGTTTCTTGAAAGTATTTATACTATAGAGTAAACGCAATTCTCTAGGTAGGTCGTTCCACAGCTTCGGAGCACCCAACATGAAAGACTTGTCACCTAACCTAACGAACTAAGAGTTCCACTATCACTCGATCTCAAGATATATGTAAAAGAATTAATTTAATTCTCACTAAATCAGATAAATAACTTGGATCTAAACCATTACAGCCTTAAATGTGATTAATAATATTTTATAATTTATACGCCATCTAACAGGCAGCCAATGTAATTCAACTAAAATAGGTGAAATATGGCAAAGTTTAGCCATTAGCTGCTGTGTTAAGTACGCGTTGCCATAACTTATTCAACTGACAATCTGACAAACCATACAAGACTATTACAATGATCTATACGATTTGTTACTAAGGCATGAAATAAAGATTCTGTAACTATTGCAGAAAGATATCTGCATCGGAATATGTCTAATAGTGTATTGATAATAGAAAGCAGAAGCACATGTCTTAATGTGATTGGCCATAGACATATGACTATCCAAAAATATGCCTAGATTACGAACAGGCGTAGAGGGAGATACTTCACAAGACCCTACAACATTACTATTAATATTTACTTTAGCTACTTGTTGGCAACATGGCTAATTTGAACTGGGGAACTGGGGAACAAAGACAAAATATCTTAGGGGAGGGAACATAAACCCTTTTAGAGATAATAAAGCTGAGAACAAGTTTGGAAGGATTCCGAGAACAAGGGAACACAAGCAAATTTTTAAAGGGAACAAGGACTCCATGGGAGGCCCTCAGAACTAACACAGACACTAAGCGCTAAGCACTGACAAAAGCACGGTGCTTTTGTCAGCGTTTTCAAACAACTTCAGTTTACCGACGGACATATGCAATACGCTGACAAAAAAAATTTGTTTGGCTTAACCCAAAATCTCAACAAAAATTGTCTCTGCCAAATTTTCAATCTGGTAATCGTGGCCGCACTTAAAAACGTTTTCTTTAGATTATGCCGTGTAAATTGTAAAATATGTACAGTTTTCACTCCTGACAAAAATTTGTCCTGCGGCGCCTTTGAAATTCGGTGAGGCTTGACAAAATTTGGTAAGGAAAAAAATACTGTGCGCTCTTGTATCACGGACGTGCTGACAGATTTTTTCGCAAAATTAACAAAAATTTGCCCAGAGCGTACGGGCCCTTCATGCTTATGCAAACAGTAAAAGAACTCCTTTGAATTGAGGGTGTCAAAGTCAGTTGTGAAAAGCAAGAAGCGAAACATTTTCCAGTTTCACGCATACCTCTGACTCATATGCAACTGACCGTGAAGTTTTAAAGACCCCCTTTAGCATTCTAAAGAATACTTTTAAACAGAATTACGAATAAGATATTCTACAATTATCTCAGTCTACTTTTATCAGTTGTGAAATGGATAAGAACAAATGGATAATTGTTATTGAGTTGGATTAAAATTGGATTTTATTTTATAGGTTGTTTTATTATCTGTCGTTCGAAAATTATGGACTGAAAAGGGTTAACGACAGGGCTCCCAACAAACACAATTAACTTAAGCACAGTAAATTATCAGCACAATTTCATCCCGGAAAAACTATCCATGCATAAATAACAATATCAAGAAAAGTAGCAACTTTTAAAAGGGCTCTTAAAATTTGTTGAAAATTGTTAACTTTATCTGGTGCCCTAGTTTGCTTCAGATAAACGAAAGATGGGGAGACACAAATAAAATGTGAGAAGAGTAAACGACGCCGGTATTAAGAAAGCTTGTCTTCTTTTGTCTTAAGTGTGCGCTTTTGTTTCACTTACACCTATCGCGATACATTTCGAAATTATGACCAAAACGTCACCTTGTCGGGTGAATTGCAACTGATGAACTAAAATGTTCCCCTTGAGACGTCAACTAGCTAAGCCATTTATTTAAGAAATGTACTTGCTTCTCTCATAATACGTGCCACCTCCCCAGGCAAACAACAATGATCTGCTCAGCCGTGATTTACGTAACTGGCCACTTATTCATTAGAGTTTAAGCACAAAGAACAATTCATTGTGATGCTAATTTATAGGTTAATACGATAGCTCCAAATTTTCCGCGTTGCCATTATAAATTTCGCAACAGAGAGCCACCCTATCAAATGCCCTGTCAGTGAAGCAGGCGCTGAGTTCGTTATACATTACTGAAGTTTGAGAGGAAGTTTGAGAGGTAAGTCCAACTTTAATCGTAATACGCTTTTAGTGTTACAAAATGTTTATATAAAGTAGTTGGCTCTGCATCTGTCTTTGATCAAACGGCTGTGCAGTAAACAGGTGTAGACTTAAAACAGCTAAAACTCATTTCTGGTTAGAGTTTTTTTTTCGCGGCTGACTAGGCTAATAAATTTAAAGACTTTGGACTGGGCTCTTAAAATGATTCAACTGCGCAAATTCGAGACAAATGCAACACGCAGAGCCCTAGCTGCTTTTTTGAGAACATGTTCACTCCGAAAGATAATCTACTTTGTTCCAAACAAGCTGAAACACCCTTTCACAAGGGAGGGTGTTCTGCAAAGTACTTCACTTTCCAAAGCAGAAGAAGTGAAAATTATGACTTAAAAAAACAAGACTTTTTCAAAGCTTGTGTACTCGTTAAGTACTTTTTTTACAGCATTGATTTATGACAAAAAAACGTTTATAAATGATTTCATTTTGAAGGGAACAATCACGCAAGCCAGCAACAACAACTCAGAATAGTTAAAATACTAATGAAACAGACATGACAATACAGTCACACTAAGTAAAGGATCATACCACTGATTTCATTTCCGAATTGAAAAAACAGCTTGAAATGGCTAGTTTAGAATCTTTTGGCCATAAAAGCCCCTAATAAAATTAAATCATCGATGATAGTAACGTTATCAGAGAAATCATGACCAGAAAAGGATATCTTCACGTCTACATAGAAGACAATTCAATATACTAGGAAATAAATATGTCATCCAATGTCATTCAATAAAGGGCATTTCTATTTTTCATTTCTCCAATGCAGCTACAGGTGTCATAGCTTCCCACTGAAAACCGGAAAACCTCAGTCCTATTAATTCACAGTACTTATGTCATATGGAGCAACTTCACAATTTCCTCATGTAAAGACGACATTCATATCATATCACTTGAAATGCGAATAATCGCGCGTGAGGCGCGAGAAGCTACGTGGGCATGCGAGGAGGAGACGCGTCCCAATAGCAACCTGTCTCCCTCGCGAGTCAATTCGCCTTTCCCACACGTTCTTGAGTTAATCATCTTGCAATAAGTGCGATTACCTACAGCTTTAAATTTTCCTGAATGATTCGTTGCACCGATAATCTTGCCTCCAAAATGACACATCTGGGCAATTAAAAATCACCGATTTATTTAGGCTTTTCGTTCCAGCTGAGAAACAAACTTGCGATTGGCTTCAATAAGGATTGTGTAGAAAACAGGATACAGAACCTGCTCCATTAATTATTTTTTCTTTACAAGTCCCTTTTTAATGACATGATTAGGGAATAATTCTCGTCGATTTCAAATAAAATATTTTTCATTGGTTATCTAATCAGTTGGAATGTGAGTGAAGCTGGCGTCCGGTTGCTATATAGCTCCCGCATTCCAAGTCTTTATCAATCAAATGATTAATGTACGTGACTGTTTAGATAAAAACGAATTAAGATTCTGCACGTACAAAAAAGCGAAAGAAAAGAAACCGTATGTACTATTCAAGTTCGCAGCTCACACCGTGTCCCGTTCCCTTGTAGAGTTGGACGTCTTTAAGAACTGCTAGGTTTTCTACCAGTCTCATCATAGTCGGATGAAATTAATAATTTAATACTGAATTTATTGGTTTATATTGCGCGCATATCAATCCAAGCTTCACATAAAAATAATTAATTAACATACAAAATAATTGCTAGTCTTAAAAAAACAAAAACTATCTCATGTGCAGGGATGGCGCAGTGGTGAGAGCACTCGCCTCCCACCAATGTGGCACAGGTTTGATTCCTCGACTCGGCGTCATATGTGGGTTGAGTTTGTTGGTTCTCTACTCTGCACTGAGAGGTTTTCTCCGGGTACTCCGGTTTCCTCTCTCCTCAAAAACCAACATTTGACTTGTTGTGTTAATTGTTAATTTCACTTTACAGTGTCCCCAATTAGTGCTCCAGCGCTAAATCTACTAGACACTTAAATAAAGTTCATTTCCTTTTCCTTTCCTTATGGGTCACTCCGCTGGCTATTTATAAATTATATCATTATCACATATGTTGTGTAAAACTATAAATTATACGTCGCTAATCTTAAGTTGTTTCTTGAAAGTATTTATACTATAGAGTAAACGCAATTCTCTAGGTAGGTCGTTCCAGAGCTTCGGAGCACCCAACATGAAAGACTTGTCACCTAACCTAACGAACTAAGAGTTCCACTATCACTCGATCTCAAGATATATGTAAAAGAATTAATTTAATTCTCACTAAATCAGATAAATAACTTGGATCTAAACCATTACAGCCTTAAATGTGATTAATAATATTTTATAATTTATACGCCATCTAACAGGCAGCCAATGTAATTCAACTAAAATAGGTGAAATATGGCAAAGTTTAGCCATTAGCTGCTGTGTTAAGTACGCGTTGCCATAACTTATTCAACTGACAATCTGACAAACCATACAAGACTATTACAATGATCTATACGATTTGTTACTAAGGCATGAAATAAAGATTCTGTAACTATTGCAGAAAGATATCTGCATCGGAATATGTCTAATAGTGTATTGATAATAGAAAGCAGAAGCACATGTCTTAATGTGGTTGGCCATAGACATATGACTATCCAAAAATATGCCTAGATTACGAACATGCAGGCGTAGAGGGAGATACTTCACAAGACCCTACAACATTACTATTAATATTTACTTTAGCTACTTGTTGGCAACATGGCTAATTTGAACTGGGGAACTGGGGAACAAAGACAAAATATCTTAGCCGGGAACAAGGGAACATAAACCCTTTTAGGGATAATAAAGCTGAGAACAAGTTTGGAAGGATTTCGAGAACATGGGAACACAAGCAAATTTTTAAAGGGAACAAGGACTCCATGGGAGGCCCTCAGAACTAACTTTGGTGTTCAAATATTTTGCTTGTACTGATCTTAGTCAGTTTGATTTTCAACACCATTACGACTGCGGATCTATCCGAGATTTTGGCTTGAGCCAAACAAATTTTGTTTGTCAGCGTATTGCGTATGTCCGTCGGTAAACTGAAGTTGTTTGAAAACACTGACAAAAGCACCAACGTTAGTTCTGAGGGCCTCCCATGGAGTCCTTGTTCCCTTTAAAAATTTTCTTGTGTTCCCTTGTTCTCGAAATCCTTCCAAACTTGTTCTTGTGCTTTATTATCCCTAAAAGTGTTTATGTTCCCTTGTTCCCGGATAAGATATTTTGTCTTTGTTCCCCAGTTTCCCGGTTCAAATTAGCCATGTTGCCAACAAGTAGCTGAAGTAAATATTAATAGTAATGTTGTAGGGTCTTGTGAAGTATCTCCCTCTACGCCTGCATGTTCGTAATCTAGGCATATTTTTGGATAGTCATATGTCTATGGCCAATTACATTAAGACATGTGCTTCTGCTTTCTATTATCAATACACTATTAGACATATTCCGATGCAGATATCTTTCTGCAATAGTTACAGAATCTTTATTTCATGCCTTAGTAACAAATCGTATAGATCATTGTAATAGTCTTGTATGGTTTGCCAGATTGTCAGTTGAATAAGTTATGGCAACGCGTACTTAACACAGCAGCTAATGCCATATTTCACCTATTTGGTCTGAGACAAAAGCACTGACAAAAGCACGGTGCTTTTGTCAGTGTTTTCAAACAGCTTCAGTTTACCGACGGACATACGCAATACGCTGACAAACAAAATTTGTTTGGCTCAACCCAAAATCTCAACAAAAATTGTCTCTGCCAAATTTTCAATCTGGTAATCGTGGCCGCACTTAAAAAAACGTTTTCTTTAGATTATGCCGTGTAAATTGTAAAATATGTACAGTTTTCACTCCTGACAAAAATTTGTCTTGCTCCAAAGCAGGACGCGGCGCCTTTGAAGTTCGGTGAGGCTTGACAAAATTTGGTGAGGAAAAAAATACTGTGCGCTCTTGTATCACGGACGTGCTGACAGATTTTTTCGCAAAATTAACAAAAATTTGCCCAGTGCGTACGGGCCCTTATGCAAACAGTAAAAAAACTCCTTTGAATTGAGGGTGTCAAAGTCAGTCGTGAAAAGCAAGAAGCCAAACATTTTCCGGTTTCACGCATACCTCTGACTCATATGCAACTGACCGTGAAGTTTTAAAGACCCCATTTAGCATTCTAAAGAATACTTTTAGACAGAATTACGCTTAAGATGTTCTACAATTATCTCAGTCTACTTTTATCAGTTGTGAAATGGATAAGAACAAATGGATAATTGTTATTGAGTTGGATTAAAATTGGATTTTATTTTATAGGTTGTTTTATTATCTGTCGTTCGAAAATTCTGGACTGAGAAGGGTTAACGACAGGGTTCCCAAAAAACACAAACTAACTTAAGCACAGTAAATTATCAGCACAATTTCATCCCGGAAAAACTATCCATGCATAAATAACAATATCAAGAAAAGTAGCAACTTTTAAAAGGGCTCTTAAAATTTGTTGAAAATTGTTAACTTTATCTGGTGCCCTAGTTTGCTTCAGATAAACGAAAGATGGGGAGACACAAATAAAATGTGAGAAGAGTAAACGACGCCGGTATTAAGAAAGCTTGTCTTCTTTTGTCTTAAGTGTGCGCTTTTGTTTCACTTACACCTATCGCGATACATTTCGAAATTATGACCAAAACGTCACCTTGTCGGGTGAATTGCAACTGATGAACTAAAATGTTCCCCTTGAGACGTCAACTAGCTAAGCCATTTATTTAAGAAATGTACTTGCTTCTCTCATAATACGTGCCACCTCCCCAGGCAAACAACAATGATCTGCTCAGTCGTGATTTACGTAACTGGCCACTTATTCATTAGAGTTTAAGCACAAAGAACAATTCATTGTGATGCTAATTTTATAGGTTAATACGATAGCTCCAAATTTTCCGCGTTGCCATTATAAATTTCGCAACAGAGAGCCACCCTATCAAATGCCCTGTCAGTGAAGCAGGCGCTGAGTTCGTTATACATTACTGAAGTTTGAGAGGAAGTTTGAGAGTAAGTCCAACTTTAATCGTAATACGTTTTTAGTGTTACAAAATGTTTATATAAAGTAGTTGGCTCTGCATCTGTCTGATCAAACGGCTGTGCAGTAAACAGGTGTAGACTTAAAACAGCTAAAACTCATTTCTGGTTAGAGTTTTTTTGTCGCGGCTGACTAGGCTAATAAATTTAAAGACTTTGGACTGAGCTCTTAAAATGATTCAACTGCGCAAATTCGAGACAAATGCAACACGCAGAGCCCTAGATGCCTTTTTGAGAACATGTTCACCACGAAAGATAATCTACTTTGTTCCAAACAAGCTGAAACACCCTTTCACAAGGGAGTGTTTGCTGCAAAGCACTTCACTTTCCAAAGCAGAAGAAGTGAAAATACGACTTAAAAAAACAAGAGTTTTTCAAAGCTTGTGTACTCGTTAAGTACTTTTTTTACAGCATTGATTTATGACAAAAAAACGTTTAGAAATGATTTCATTTTAAAGGGAACAATCACGCAAGCCAGCAACAACAACTCAGAATAGTTAAAATACTAATAAAACAGACATGACAATACAGTCACACTAAGTAAAGGATCATACCACTTATTTCATTTGCGAATTGAAAAAACAGCTTGAAATGGCTAGTTTAGAATCTTTTGGCCATAAAAGCCCCTAATAAAATTAAATCATCGATGATAGTAACGTTTTTAGAGAAATCATGACCAGAAAAGGATATCTTCACGTCTACATAGAAGACAATTCAATATACTAGGAAATAAATGTGTCATCCAATGTCATTCAATAAAGGGCATTTCTATTTTTCATTTCTCCAATGCAGCTACAGGTGTCATAGCTTCCCACTGAAAACCGGAAAACCTCAGTCCTATTAATTCACAGTACTTATGTCATATGGAGCAACTTCACAATTTCCTCATGTAAAGACGACATTCATATCATATCACTTGAAATGCAAATAATCGCGCATGAGGCGCGAGACGCTACGTGGGCATGCGAGGAGGAGACGCGTCCCAATAGCAACCTGTCTCCCTCGCGAGCCAATTCGCTTTTCCCACACGTTCTTGAGTTAATCATCTTGCGATAAGTGCGATTACCTACAGCTTTAAATTTTCCTGTTTCATCGGAAAAAGGCGCTCTGGGGCGCAAGTTCAGTTGTTCATATTTGAAATATTTGTGTAACCAGTAGGTTACCGTGATTATCTATGCTCTTTTGCAGTTTCTAAAAAGTCCATAACGTGCCTAAGCCTCTGTGTGCTTGCGTAGAATGGAGTTCGATCTCCATGGTCATTATGGCTGTTTCGATAGCTGTTTCGGTCGTTTCGCTGGTGTTGTTTCCGGCGGCGTTTCAGGTATTTCGATGATTTCAATGGTTCAGGTTTCAGTATATGCCACTTTTGAAAGAAATCTCTCTCAAAAAAAGTTTTAAATTCTTGCCGGTGCCATACAAGTTATGTTCGTATCAAATCATTGTAAGCTTCAACTTCATAAAATTGAATCAGGCTTTTTAAATGAAAGTTTCGCTAGATCAGTCAACCGTAAATTCAGTATTTTTCCGCTTTCTCGTCTTGTGCGTGATATCTTTGGTCGAAGGTTATTTGTCATTTTTCTCAAGCAGTATGGCAATGAGCCATTTTAAGCAAGCATCATCTTCGAGCCGCGAGCCAGGCCCAAGAATAAATTTTTTGTAATGATCAAGGTGACGTCCGATCTCACCCTAGAGAAGGAATTGTAATTAAAACCGCCATGAGACTTCTTTATATGTGCAGTATATAAATCCTAAACCATAAACCATTAAATTTTATCTGTGAAAGAGAACTAATCTCTATGCAAAATTGGTTGGATCGATTCGCTTTGGAAATGAGGCATAACTGAACATGCTTGACGCTTGTGATTCCGTTGAAACTGTAGCACCACTTTCTCACTTGTACCGCAGACGAGCGCATTATTTAGCCCACTACCCACAGCTGGACACCACGTATCTGCTAGCCGAGCCACCCCATCGACATCTCAAGTCAAACTGTTATTTATAGAAAAGTTGTGTAATAAGAGCTTTTTTTTCCGGTAAGAAATCAGATATTGTACAAATCACTGAAACTTTTATGCCTTTTTTCAAAGCGGAGAGAGTCCTCAACAGGATTGCTTGAAATGATAAACAAGTTCAGCTAAATTGATTATTATTTATTGAATATTTTTCCTTATAGTGAACATGGCAAGGCGTTGGCTGTGTACTTTAGCTCTCTTATTGGTCCTGGAAATGATTTCAACCTACACAATTGAGACGTCCGATTCAAATAAAGCAGGGAGACTGGAGGAGATAAAGGCAATGGACGAGCTTGACAGCCTGCTTGCTAAGAAGCACCCTCGAGGTAGCTTGAGTAGTAAATTTCACAAAGTAGTGAAAGAAAAACAAGAGGACACCTTGAAACCAAAGCCTAAACATCAAGATGAGGAGGATGGTGACCCCGAGACGATCAGTCGTTACGAAAAACGTTTAAGCATATTGAAACAGATCAACATTCACGAAAATGTCGCTGAGATAGAGGAACTCAAGGCAATAGCTGAAAGCCTGGTACCCAATTGTACTGTTAAAGTGACAAGAAAAAAAGAAGAGAAGCTCGCCTTTGCCATCAACTCACATTACCAGGATCTTCAACATTTTGGCGAGGGGGCTATTATTGCTGACGAAGAATTTTCGGAGGCAATAAGTAATGAACTCTGCGCAGTATGCGTCTTGGATAAAATGTGCGTGCGGGAGGATGTCTTGAATATAACAGATATGCTACCTGTGAGCGATCTTCTGTAAGTATGACAACATTGCCTGTTTTGCATCCAATAATTTTTCTTACTTCTCCCACTGGAGTACAACAATTTCAGCGGACACAAGTGACTATTTTTTTGGCGAAACAGGGTTAAACTCCGAGCACAAAATACTCGGGGTCTTACTGAAATTTTCGCGGGTCCATAATAGAACTTTTGTCGTAAAAATTCGAAACTCTTATAACCTCGAGTTTTGCAACGTCCGTTTCGTTTTGATGTATTACTTAAAGTGCTACTACGATAAACAAAAATCGCTTACTTCTGAGTTTCTTCAGATTTTAAAAGTGTGTTTCCTTAACACCTGACTGGCAAAATTCAATCGAGCTTTGATTTTTATCCAAAGGCTGTTTAATTTTGAGTGCAAGTTTCGAGATTTCACGGTCAGCCATTACTCACTTTCAAAACTGACCGATTGGACCTCAGAGGGTTGGATCTTGGGAAAAATGACGTCATATACGGGCTTAAGATTTCAGCGTGCAAATGCAGCTTACTATAATTTAAAAGTTTTAAAGTGTTTATCACCATTTCTTTTTAATTTAAGAAAAAAAACAAGAACCCTTTCCTAAAAGTAATTCTCGAAAATAAACCCGCTTTTTACAAAAAAAAAAAAGAAATTTTTTCAAGGCTTAATTAAAACGCATTAAAAAGCGCATTCCGGATTCCTGTGCTGTTTTGACCGAACGACGAAGGTCAGGGCTTTTGACGTAGCAGGAGTAACTCACTTCGCATTCACGCGCTACTCTACCAAGACAGTAAGTTACAGTACAAGTTCTCTTTTCAATTACACTCCACAAACATGTCACTAACATTTCACTACCAACAAAGCGACAACTTTATCAGAAATAACATACAAACAGCGGTGACAAACATCAGATATAAGCGCATCATTTGAAATTATCAGTTTACTTGACGTTTCGTATGCTTCTGCATACATCTTCAGAAGTGACGGTTAATACAAAGTTGGAGTTTAAATATAAATATATAGGATCAACAGCTTATTAACTATTAAGTAACAATAGAGGCTCCAAAACTAAAAAAAGACACAGCTTTTCGCTGCTGATATATTCAAAGGTCGGCTTTAAATCTTTGATCAACAGTGTCTTCTTTATTTTACATGAGTGTCGGATCGCCCTTTCGCAAAATTTCATAATGATCCCATTTAAAACTATGAACAGTTGATGTAACATGATCAGCGAGAGCCCACGTATGATGACCATTAATAATTATTAATGCTTTAAAATGCTCAGTTTTTGTGTGGGATTTCCCCACAGTTTTGTCAGCACCGGCGGTACGGTGTGGCTGGCTTTATTTGTATACGAGAGCCAAGTGTTTGTCACGTGGTCTCTATTACGAGGAGAGAGGACCCTGGGATGAGAATGTATGGCGGTCATTACTATTCTCCGGCGGCTGTTGTCATTTGGCGAATTTCGACTTGTTTATTTACAACGTAAGGAGAAGTCGTCTTCCTTTTTGACGTTTGTATTAAGCGACTTGTGCCAGCTATATTGCAAGGAGTCATTCCTTCAAACTTAAATCGGACAGGTCTAACATAATGGCCAGTATTATCCTGTAGATTTACGATTAGTTATTTGAGGATTTTCCCTCTTTTAAGATTTGTTGACACGTTGCGTGACGGCGCCAGTTTCTGTAGATTCGCAAGTTAAAACACTAATGCCTACAAACTTCCTGTCAAAGATTTTCACGTTTACTGGTAATGTTAAAACAGAAAAGCTAATTAATTTGTAAAAGTATAGTTTACGTACAGGTTTGTAAGCTGAAAGCACCAGTACTCTTAGCTGACAATTGCACTTGCCTGCTGATTTATCCCGCTTTATCGTATAAAACAAATTCTCCTCTGCAACTAGCGACTGATTCCAGTATTTCCGCTGATGACCAAAAGTAGACGGCATTTACCTCTTTCTCGAACGCAAATATTTCATGAGTTTCTAAAGCAGTGTGTTCATTCCTGAAGCGCGTTGACTCTAACACATTTTGGTAGTTACTTGCAAAAGATTTGGTGGCTGAGAAACTCATATGCTCAAATGCGCCCAATTGTAATGCGTAACAAGCCCTAACCTGCAAATTGTCCAAACATGTTTCTGCCCTAACCGTACTCTCGTCTGCAGCTTGGCGATTCTATGGAATCTTTACTCGACATTTATCATTATAACATGACAAAATGTATTACATTTACTGTAATGCTAATCATCAACGTTTATTTGACTGAAATCCCACACAAGTACGCATTGCGGACCTATTTTTAGAGACGGTCATCGCCAAAAGCAGCCTGATAATTTTAAGCTTAAACGTAATGGATTTTTTTCAAGCCTTCTTTTCGCTATTGTTCTAGTTGCGTTCATTGCGCCTTGAAGGTAATGGTTCTCGTGCAGTTGAAATACACTCGCAGTACTAAATACTGTACTACTACTAGTAAATGAAACGACACCTTACCCTTGTTAAGCACTCACGTTTTGACTCGCGAATGCATAACCCACCGAGGAAACAAAATAAATGCTTACTCCTGTTACGCTACAGGTCCCAGTCCCCCTTCGCGCTCGATTAAATCTGGGTTCCCGGACTTAAATGTGCCAAAAAAAATTAAGGACGTGGAAATCCTCGAATAAGTTTTGAAAAATTTTATCGACGCACCATTAAACTTTTCTTCTAAAGGTAAGAAAAAAGGGTAATAAGCACATTAATGCATATTAATTCCGCCGCGTATACACAGGCACTGCATTCTTAAACTGGTGCATGCGTCTTTGGCACGTTTTCTCCTCGACCAAGCTCTCTCAAGACTTTAAAGGCCCGTTTAAAAAGAAAAATTCCACTTGAAATAAACAGGAGTCTTCTTTAAATCAAGGCTTAAAACTTGGGATGCTTAGTGTTCAGTTAGCAGAGTTTGAAATCCAAAGAATTGATTTTTTGCTCATATATGGTAGCACTTTAAAGTAAATCACACTTCCACATAAATAGTGTTTGATCAGATTGTCTTCCATCACGTGACCTCTTTTATCCTTCCCTATTTATATTATCCTAGTGAAGATCTCAGTGAAGAAGAGCTTTGCAGAACGGCGATCATTCTCGTAAATAAGAAATTACTGGCCAAAAAACCTGGGCCACACATAAAGTGTGACAAAACTGCCGAATTCCGGACCATCGATGGAACGTGCAATAATCTTGACAATCCTCTCTTCGGGGCAGCCCATACACCATTTGGACGCCTAATTTTACCCGATTATGGCGATGGTATTTCCTCTCTTCGACTGGCAGATAATGGAGAAGAACTTCCCAACGCGAGGCAAACCAGTTTTCAAATTCACGGAAGCAACGCTGACGGTACGAATCCCGATTCTTCTTTACTGAGCGTCTTTTTTATGAACTTTGGACAATACATGGACCATGATATTTCACTGGCGCTGGCAGAAGCCATTAACTGCGAGCCACCAGAGGGAGACGAAAACCCAGAGTGCATGAACATTGAGATTCCGGAAGACGATGAAGTTTTTAGGGCCAGAAACATCACGTTTATCGAACTGGAGAGGGATGCCCCGGTGGAACGAAAGGAATGTCAACTTGTCCCAAGAGAGCAAATCAACATAATAACGACCTACATTGACGCCTCTAATGTTTATGGCTCATCTGAAGCGATCTCTAACGCTGTTCGAGACTCAGGGGGCTTACTGAAAGTCACCAAACATCCCCAGGACTGTAAGGTACAGGACCTGTTGCCGCCTGTTGAGGACAACAATGGGTGTCCGTTTGTCGATCCCTTCAGGCCTTGCTTCTTAACAGGAGACATACGAAACAATGAAAACGCAGGTATGATACCACTCAGGGTCAAAACAATTATTATCATCATCAATATTATTTCCAAAGACTATGATTATGCATATAGGGAGCTGAAGCAAGGGCAATAACCGGACGGCATGATATCTTTATTTTCCCTCGGACATGTAGCTAGTATACTACATAGGACAGATCACAACCCCGGGAACTCCATGCCTTACTCTTTGCGAATAGTGTGTGGGTTATATGAACATTGAAGGGTTGCGAGACGGGGCCTACAGTTTATCGTCCTTATCCCAGAAGAATAGAGAGTCTAACCATTTGCAGATGCTGTTACAAAGACTGCACTTTCTCCTCAGTTAAATGGGTTGTTCGACTGGTTTGGTCGAACCAACTAAACTAATCAATAAAAACGTTTAAGAAATTAAAGAGGACAAGCACCGCTTACATAAGCATAGTCCGTGTTTGAAAAAACACAAAACCGAAAATTTCAACCTACAATTGTAGTATCACCTAGGCGAGTAATGTGAGAAATGCATGATAGATATTGTACATCAAATTCAAACTCGGAAAAATCCGAGCCCAAGACGGGATGTAGCGAGTATCATCCCCGGAAAGGCTCGAATTTACATTTCCAACATTTACTTCTCAAAATCTCTTTCGGGGCATGCTCGCACTCGCAGGCCCCTCCTAGAAACATCCGCCCAATTTTCCGACTTTTTTCTTGGAAAAGTTTACTCGTGCTTTTTATACCAAATTGAACATGTGATTACCTATACTAATTTCGCGCCGGATTAATCCGAGTCGTTTGGCCTAGAGAGTGCATATCAATATTCCAAAAGTACAATTCGCAGGAACGGTGTGGATGTTTGGAGAAAAAAATTGAAAAATTGTTGTCAGGCTCTCATGTCCTCAACATAACCCCAAATTTAGCCATTTCACGTCGATGTCAGGACGCGAACGGCAAAAGGTAAAACGCGCGTGCAAGGTAAAACGCACGGCAGAGGATCCTAACAACTACAATAGAGAGCTTTAGATTCTAGGACGAGAACAACTACGAGTACGAGATTTTCTCATAGAACAACAGTGAGCGCGCAAACCAGCGTCATTTTGGCGGGAAAACGTGTTACCGTTGTCATTTTAGAACGAGGTTTTACAAAAATGTCGTCGTGTCAAAACAAGTCAACAACACGGCTAAAACAAACAGTCAAAATTCGTAATCGTTCTCGTCCTCTTCCCAGAATCTAAAGGTCCCTAATAGCTTAGAACGAACGGTTTGACAGAAAAAACAGAGAATGAAAGATATACGTTCATGCGCTCACATTGCAATCAAAGTTTGAAAATTCACATTGTTGTTTTGCAAGAGAGCGGTTTTCAATTGAGTGTCGTAAAACAATACTTCGACCAATCACAGCAGGTGCAAACAGCGCCATGAACCAATCGAAATTCGTAGCAGTTCCATGTAACTTCGTCAAAGCGCGGGAAAAATCGCGCGTGCAAGTCGCAATTAGTTCTGGTTTTCCTTCTCATTGGTTGATAAACTGGTGCGAGATTTTTAAACCAATCACCAAGCGTAGCAAGTGCAATCGCATAATTACTTTCGACAGTCATTTGAAAACTGCTCTATACTGTCAAAATTTCCTTCTCATTGGTTGATAAACTGGTGTGAGATTTTTAAACCAATCACCAAGCGTAGCAATTGCAATCGCGTAATTACTTTGGACAGTCATTTGAAAACTGCTCTATACTGTCAAAATATATGCTAAAATGCGTGCCGGCACGTTTTTTTTTTCCTCTTTTAACCAATGATATTACTGTTTTGTGCAGTTGACGTTGCTGTGGCCGTTGTCGTTTGCCATGAGCTGGTGATGATAAGACAAACGCTCTGGATTCGTTTGACAAAAGCTTTACTTCTCCATTTCTGCTCCAACAGGTCTCAACACCGTCCATACAGTCTTTATGCGTCGCCATAACGTAATCGCCAGGTTTTTGGGACAAATGACCGATTTCGATGCCGAAACGATTTTCCAAGTGGCCAGAAAAATCCTTGGAGCACAGCAACAATATATCATGTATAATGAGTTCCTTCCCCTCATTTTGAGCCAGGAAACTGTAAGTCCATTCCCACTTTTTTAGTAACTTAAGTTTGATTATTGTTACAAATTTAAAGCTGAGGAACGTTCTGCATTATAGTCACGAATGCTCTCACAAAAATGTGCGAATAAGTTAGTGGTAAAAATTCATTGAGTACGTTGTGGTTGAATTAAGTTGAAGTGTTCTCACTGACTATCTGAATTGAGTGATCTTCACTTGTTGAATGAGCACTAAATTTTCTCAATTTTATTTTCGCTCCAATTTAGATCGACAAATTTGATCTTAGGTTGGGAAAGGGATTCAACTATTCCACATGCTACAAAAAGAACTTAGACCCAGCTGTCAGCACTGCATTCTCTGTGGCTGCCTATCGATTTGGACATACCTTAGTGCCAGAACTTTTTTCGCGTCTCAATCAGGACTTTTTTGAAACCCACTGCGAGCATTGCCACGACAGAAAGAACTTCTTGCAAATTCCGGTCAGAGATTTTGGTAATCCACACTACCTGTACGACTTAGGAAATGGGGGAACGGATGCCATAATGAGAGGCCTCATGAAAGATGCTGCCGGCGCGTTGGATGGGTAAGCAATACTTAACATTGCCATGTTGGAAATGCAAAATATAAAAAGGGATGTTATGCAAAAGGATGCAAAGTGCAATTTTTTTTCTTTTGGGGGGAGACGGGCGGGGGGGGGGGGGGATATCCAAATAATGGTCATAGCGCGTTCAGTATTCGTCGTGCGTACTCAACGTATATCCTGCGATAAACGTAATTTTGTGTGTCGCGGAGAAAAATGGTAGTTTTTCCAGCTGTTTTTTCCAATCAACTTAAAAAATTGTGCTTTGTCATCAATTTGTTGAATAATAAAACAATTATCCTTCTCAATCTTGAGGAATATCGCCTGATTTTAGCCAACTGGGCCTCGTCCTCTAAGTATCAGGCAATATTCCGCGCTTAATTATTATTCAACACATTGTGACAATGTCCAAATATGGTCATAGCACACTCAATATTCATCGTGCGTACTCAACAGATATCCTGCGATATACCGCGTAATTTTGTGTGTCGCAGAGAAAAAGGAAAAAAAGAGGTGGGAGGCGCGGTTGATAAGCGGGCCGGGCCAGTAAAAACCCACAAGGTCCCGTCCCGTCTCGACTTGAACACTGATCCGCAGTAGTAGATCGCCGAATAGGAATATGCGCACATTTACCGGACGATTGGAAAACGATCAAATGAAAACTTTCCGACGCAAGTCGTCTTGCAAAGCCTCTCCATCTCTCGACTCCCTCTCTACTCACAAACGGAAATACATGACGCAAGGTGATAACGGTTGGGATGACCTATCGTCATCAGTGCCACGGTGGAAAAATGCAAAAAAAATTCAGTGATGTTTTCGTATTTTATCCTCTCAGGCGTTTTTCATCCTCCGTACAAGAACAATTGATCCGAGGCCCAGGTGATATGTCTGATCTGGTTGCTATCAACACGCAAAGGTCTTACGGTCGTGGATTGCCCGGCTACACCGCATTTCGAGAGTTTTGTGGTCTGCGACCGGTTAACAACTTCAGACAGTTGGTAACGAGAGCCGGATTCACCGATGAATCCAGGAGGAACCTAAGAAGACTTTTCGACTCAGTTCATGATATTCCATTATTCAGCGGAGGTAGGTTGGAACTGACGTAGAACGTTCAAGTCTTGTATGACGCTTGGTGTCGCTTATAAAAGCGGCATCCTATTTTATGACTGCCAATAGATATCTTAAGCATCTCGTTTACTTGAAACATGAAAATTCTCTCATTATACCTTGTCTCTGTCTTTTTGGAGGTTATTTATTATCTGTAGATAAATTACAGTCGTTTCGTCCACAAGTCGTTATACGCCCGCAAAGTTATCCGCTCACACTCAAGTCGTTTCGCCCAAATTTCTTCGATTCACCAACAGATGTTTACAAGCAAGATTCCAAAAAAAAAAAAAAAAAGATTCACCTTCTAGGGCTAATGAAAACAAGCTCGAGGTTGATAAGACTTAACGTTTGAGAATATCATCCAGAAAACTCGCAAGACCCAACTAGCTTCGTTCAGTACGGAACGAAATTTAAGTAATGCTTTAATTTTCCCAAAGTTTGACGATGGTTTGCGCATTAAAACGCGATAATCTGCACCAGAATAGTGTGGGCGAAACGACTCAAGTGTAGGCGAATCACAGAGTGGGAGTAACGATTTGTGGGCGAAACGATCAGATTCAGTAGATAACAGGCAAGTTTCCTTGATTTTTGGCAAAACACATGCAGCCTGACGTTTCTCATTTGCCGAAACGCGATGGTATATCTCTCTTTAAGAAATAAGCAATCTGTTTGCCATCAAAGAATTAATAATCTTGCTTCACTACGCAGAGACTTGGTAGATTGTCGTTGGTTTCCATCGCGGCGTTGCTAAATTTATGGGGAACGATTACGTCCTTTGTTCCCAGGATCACAGTCAAAAACAAACGGACATCGAAAACGTTTCCAAAGAATGGTTTTTCTCGTGATCTCTAACGACGAAAGAATATTCAGTGGACTATTTAAACTATGCACTCAGCAAGTCTAAGTTAGCGTGTGGTCGTACAATAGCGCATCTTTTACTGTCGCCTGCGATTATTATTGAAGGCGACCGAAAGTTATCGAAGAAAAAGTTTACCGGTCATGTTGGAAAAAAATCTTTTGATCGCCCCATTAAACAAATTAACATCAGTTTTTCTTATGCGTCTCTCCACTTATAAATGATATTAATCATAACATTGTCGAAACACTCGCATTCGGTTCGTAGTTTTCAACAGCAAACTTCGCCAATTTGTTTTGTTTAACAATACTTTACAGCGATAACAATGATACACACTATCTTACACTACTGACAATACTTTACTATAGTAACTTCGCCAATTAACAACTATTCACCGAAGTGGAGGTGGCTAGTGGTGGATATTTACCACTGGCTACCGACACTGAGGTGAATAGTTGCTTTAGTATGAACTAAAACGGTGAGATAATATAGCACAAAAAGACAGCATTATAACTCATTTATACCTGCAACGATTACGATATTTCTGGGCGCAAATCCCGTGCGACTTGCTCGAAGGTGCATAGAAAAGGATATTAGGAGTTTAAGTAGCCGATCAGAGCGCGCCTTCAATGCTATCCACTGTTTTAGTATATACTAATTAACAATTAAACCCGTGGCCCTTGAGGGCAAAGGGTCTAATTGTTTTAGTATCACCCAACTAGTCGGACAGAAAAGGCAATAATAAAGTTAGCAAATACAAGTTAAAGAAATATTTAATTGGGAATAAAACGAAAGAAAGCGTCACGCTTTTCGCTACTCGAGGAGTATTACTAATAGTCCACTAGTAGCGTAGCCAATCAAAATGCAGGATTTGCATTAGTCCACTAGTTGGGTGATACTAATGTTATTTATCATCAATAAGAGAACAGACACAAATAACCTGACGTCGATTTGTTTTTTCACAAAGATAAACCCTTAAAATGCTTAAATGCCCTGTTTCAATGAGAGAAAAAGCGACCGGAGAAAATAATAAAAAGTTCGACAAATCCACGTACGAGAGGACCTCGTTCCTAGCCGGAGTATCTCATCTCATCAGAACGAGGTTTATTCGGTTATTTCCAAGCCATGTATATTAAACTCATCTTTTCCTTGTGGTCTCCCTCCTTAGGGCTTCTGGAACCGAGGGATGAGAATGGAGGGCTGATGGGACCAACCTTCCAATGCATACTTGGTGAACAGTTCAAGAGGCTCAAATGTGGAGATCGCTTTTGGCATGAAAACGAACCGAGCAGTGCTCTTCACACGGAATTCACAGCATTGACACCCTGCCAGCTTAAGGAAATACGGAACACACTTATCTCTAAGATAATTTGTGAGGTTTCTGACGACATTTCTGCAGTAAACCGCTTTGCTTTTCAGCAGACTGGTATAAGGACCCCTTGCGACAAACTACCAGAAGTAAACTTGGAACCATGGATGCCAGATTTCAAGTGCGAAGAAGAACCGTAAGTGACAGTCGTATTTGTCCTTTAAATAGAAACTTTTAAAGCGACGGCAACGTAAACAGCACATAATCGAACAGTTTGTGTGTTGATGCATTTTAGTGCATTTCTTTGCCATCATCTGACAACATCGTGGGAGGATCAAATTTCAAAGGCTGGCGGTTCTCTTTTGCTGTCGGTAAAACACCCTTTTATTGGGTGAAACTCCTTTCACTGTACAAACTGAGCGAATGCCTCACCGGCGTTCTTTCTGCAGGAGTTTTCAGTTGACGTCGTTATAATTTGAATTATCTGAATTATCTGAGCTGTACTAAGGTTATGTTCAATGTGGTCATAGAAGTAAAACCAAGGTCTTCAGAGCGCAGGCGCAGAACGCTGAATCGTTTGCAACAATCAGATATTAACACTCTTCGGTTAGGCCTCTCATAGGTTGAGAACTTGAAAAAAAAAAAGTCAGGCACCTGTCATCGATTTGAGAAGGGAATTGTTTTTACCCAATTATTTTCAATTCAAACTGGACATGATCGAATAGCCCATTTCCGAGTTTCTGTATGCCTCAGTTTCAAAACGAGTCTTGGTGCACAACTATTCAAGTGGAAATGAGTTGCGTATTCTTATGCAAATCAAACTCATTTCCCTTACAATAGTTGAGCAGAAAGACTCACTTCGAAACCGAGACAAACAGCAACTCGGAAATGGTTTATTCTATTTCATATAAAATTGGAACAAAATAATCGTGTTGGTACATCATTTGCCGTGCTTTACAAAACAGCGACGGATGACAACGTGAATATACAACAGTGAATTCTTCATCCAGGGTGGCTATTCGATGCTTTCGTGCATATTGTTTCAAAGAGGTGGAGGGCCCAGATTGGATTGAAATTAAAAAGAAGATAAAGGAATGGAAAAATCTGACCATGCCAAGAATGGTAGACATAAGATTAGTCTGACACCTTTTTCGTACTACAACTGAGCTATTTAGCTCTTCTAGCCTGCCTACGGAATCTCTTGACTAGGGGCTAAAACTGGTATACTCACTGCGAGTTTTCGTTTCCATTGACATGGATCCATATCCTCCACGGTTGTTTTTCTTGTTTAATTTATGCATTTGTGACATAATCAGAGACATTGCGTGCTGATTGGCCAAGAGGCACAAGACTTGCCGAGAAAGCGCCTCTTAAGATGGGCTGATCGTTTCATTCTGAGGTTTTTATCGTCGTTATAACGAATGAATATGGTTTCAAAACAGCTTTTAAATGCTCCTCAAGTATAATAATTACTATTTTTACCATTATTTTCTCACAGTTTCCTACTTTCCCTCGGAAAACCTCACTTGGGAAGGAGACAATATGCAAATATTGTATGCCAGCCCTTGCCCACCAGTGCTAACTTTACTTACACACGTAATTGACCTCTCTTAATTGTTTGGTTCTTTGCAGATATGGATGGTAAACAGTATGAGAAGATGAAGACACAAAGAGCCGTCATATTGCCGTCAACCGTTCAAGGCTTTTTCAATGTCTTTTGTCTTTTCAATGTCAATGTCTTTTCAATGTCTTTTGTCGAAGGCCGCTATGTGTATTTTTGGCATTGTAAGGTCAAATGTAATATTTTGAAGTTATCAAAAGGGATACTCCTACAAGACCCCTTTGGCAACAGCAAAATAACATAATATTTGTATTATAACTTTTTCATTGGATTCCAGTCAATAAAGTCATAAAATGAAGGAAACTTTTCCGTAATTGTTCGGCAGCATAAAAGGAATTACATTACTACAGATGGTTTCCACGATACGTAAGGAGGAGCAAGGATGGCACAGTCGGTTAGTGCGCGGCCTTGGTGCAAGATGACCTGAGTTCGACTCCCGGTTCTCGCATCCTTGTTTCTTTCCTTTCAGTGTAGCTTAAGTAGCATTAAATACCTGTAAAACGAAGCACCGATGGAGAGGGGGGAGTAAAATGAGCGCACCGTTGACCTCCAGGTTTGTCAGTTGAATTACTAGGGAGCTTAAGCACGCGCGTTTTTGAGAACGCAACCGGCAACCGGAAGTGAGCTGTTTTCGCTTTTAACTTGTCTTCACACAACCACATTTACATTGCTAAGTCTTTTCTCCATTAGATATGATAAGTATAAAAATCTGGGAGATACTACCGCCCTGGCACGCGAAATGTTCTCTTCCGGTTGCCGTTCGCGTCTCAAAAACGTGCGTGCTTAAGCTCCCTAATGTTACGAGTTATCGACGTTAAATATGGTTACTTTACTTTCTTTTACTTTTACGTAATCGTCGGACATACTGGAGGACAAAAACTCTTCTTGTTTGTACATTAGACAGTTGTTATCTATGTTTCCAGACCGTCTATACGAACGACCCCGTTTTTATTATAGGTATTTCCACATCACTTACAATATAGAATAGATTTCAAGAAAATAATCTAAGATAACGCCATCCCTCCCCCGTCATCGGCTCAAGCGTTAGCACAAGCAACAAACGCAGACACAAACATTAATTAGTGTCTTAAATTTGTGTAACGCTACCCTGACTGCTTGGGCAGAGGTGTCCTTGATTTACCTCTCAAGCGAGGAGGAAACATCTGCACGGATCTCCTAGATTATCTGTCACCCATGCGCGACGTGACGTCAATGCAGCGTCACTTTTACTCTTCTGCCATTGGGCAGGCGTTTAATCCAAACTGGCTACAGCGAGTTTTAAACCGGTTTGAGAGTTCAATTATTCGTCCAAAGTTCTGGGCGACATCGAGAAGATCCGTGCAGAGGTGACCTTTCCTTCTCGGCAGGATGCCCATCCTACCAAGAAGGGTAGTGTAACGCAAGATTCGAAAGAGCAAGACTGCTGAGCTTTCGCATGTCGCCTATTCTTGCGTCGCCAGTGAGGGCAGAACTTTCAAGTTAACCTTCATTCCTAACATGACTTTGTCATGCTCGTATGCCGCGCTGGGCGGTCGGCTCAATGAAACGCGAACACTTGTAAGAAACCTACGCAACACATTCATTTCGTCACAAAACATTCCAAAAAGCCAAAGTATCAATATTTTGAGTCAGGTGTGTGTATTCTCTCTTGCTTCTAAAAATTGCTTTAAAAGTGCAACATATGTTGTTTGTGATCGGCACAGCGCGGTTCAATCAATAAAGAAACTATGTGGCAACACCATTTTTGTCTTTGCATTCACAATGAAGATTATTTTAATAAGCCTGATGTCACACCAAATTCTCATGACCAGCTAAGGAAGAAATCTACGGAAGAAGTTAGGAAAAAGAATGTTTAGTTGACGGGAGTCGAAGGGTTAAAGCGGGTCAAATCAAGTGGTGACCTTTAACGAGAGAGAAAACCAGAGAGAATTCCAACTGGCATTTCCGAAAGGGAAAGGAACGAAGATCTCTTTCATTCAGTTGCTGGGTTAACTTACCCCGCCAAGACTCTATTAGTAAAATTGAGAGATTTCCAAGTGGAACTCGCCGATTCCAACAGGTTTTTGCTTGTGAATGCTAAAAACCTGTGCTTTATTTTTCCGACAGTGCAATTAACTCTAATATTTGGTTTTCAATTTTCAAACTGGACAGCAAATAAAGCCTTTGCAGAAAGAGCTACAATGCTTCATCACAAGAGCTTGTGCTTTTCTCTCTCTCTCTCTCTCTCTCTCTCTCTCTCTCTCTCTCTCTCTCTCTCTCTCTCTCTCTCTCTCTCTCTCTCTCTCTCTCTCTCTCTCTCTCTCTCTCTCTCTCTCTCTCTCTCTCTCTCTCTCTCTCTCTCTCTCTCTGTCTGCTCCGTGAAACATCAGAGAAAATTAAATTATAGAATCGCTCACTCTGTTCCACTTAGAAATCTCTCGTCGGCAGCGCCGTCATCTTGAATAACTGCGAATTATCACCATTGTCTCATTTTTTTAACATAAAAAGGTTATAGTAGCAGTACGGAAAATTGTAATGTCACAACTCTTTACGATGGCCGCGCCAAGGAGATTCGAAGATCAATAAGCGATTGTGAAATTCACATATTTTGGATGCAAAATGCTCGTTTACGCGTTCTTTGAAAAACTCTCGGAAAAACTTGATTGCTAGCATTATTTCCTATATGGTCTCATTTTTTGTCGGAGTGCCGGGTTTCCTCGTTAGACGTGAAAAGACCAAAGACCAAATTGGAGAACGTGAGAGCCGGGCAATGACTTTTCAACTTTCTTCGTAACTTCCCTTCCCAAGTCATTTATTCCTTCCACTACTAACTCTGGATCGACTTCAATTCTACATTGTAACTACACACATACTGATATCGAACAAGCTGGAGAAATTGCGAAATAATTGCAACAAGGCGAAGCCGAGAAGGCCTATTTTCAGATGTCGTCTAGTTCTCTCTGGCCAGTTCTTAAACATAGTCCCAGTGGGGCTCCACTTACTGTTGGTAACCTCTATTAGAGAGGTTTAGATTCTAGGACGAGGACGAGAGTGAGTACGACATTTGACTTCCCGTTTTTAGCGAAAATGCTTAGAAGAAGCATAGGTTGCTCAGTTATTCCTACTGCTGGCGGCTGAGCCTTTTTGCTGATCGAAAAATGCCAAATCTGCTACCGTGTTGTTGAAGTTGTTTTGACACGACAACATTTTTGCAAAACCTCGTACTAAAATGACGACGGTAACACGTTTTTCCCGCCAAAATGACGCTGGTTTGCGCGCTCACTGTTGTTCTAGGAGAAAATCTCGTACTCATAGTCGTTCTCGTCCTAGAATCTAAAGCACTCTATTATTTTAGAGTCTGAGACTGTTCAAAGGGGCCTGAAATCCGTGATTCGCGCAACTGTCTCAAAATAGCGGTCTCTCGACGAGAACGAGGCTTTGTCAGCGTGCGTGCGCATCTTCAAACCAAACCCAATCCTCGCATGACCGCAAATGACCTTCCTTGAAGACACTCGGAATTGATCTCTTTGGTGACAAATCTTATTCGTTAATTACTTTCACACGATATACTTTTACGTGTTAATCCTCTTGCATTCCTCAAGTGCAAAATTGAAAGATAGTCCAAAGAAAAGTAATATTGGCTATCTTTCGCCGTCTGATAATAAGGATTTTTTTTCTCCTTTTTTTACGCTAGACAGTCACAAACGACATATTAGTCAACGTGTACTAAGCATTAAATAGTTAGCATTTCTAAATAGAGCAAATATTAAAAAGGCTTTTAAAGCCTGGGCTTCTACTGTTCAGTAAATTTGGGGACAAGACTTCTGAAAATCTCCCCAAATGTTTGGGCAGTCAGAGTACTGATCCAGAATACTATCGGAATAATCGTTTACCCCGGCTGAACTTGATCGGCATTTCGATCTCAGCCTCGCGAATTCTGTGAACTCCGTGTCTTCCATCTCTGTTTTTGTCTCGTTAAGCGTTGTATTATCAACAACAAGAGGCGAGGGCGCCCTGCCAGTGCGTGTAGCCCCAATCTGCGTAGGATCCGAGGAGCTGCGTATGTGCCGGCGATAATCGACGACTTGAAGCAGGCTCTTGTTTTGAACTGGCGGTGTTGGTGGTGGGGTTGACAGCCTTTCTTGACCCGGATAGATCGCATTTAAAATGATCTGAGGTGGGCAAGTTGTTACATCATCACAACTTGTCGTTTGTTCGCTTTTCTTTGAATCCTTATCAGGTGGATCCATTTTGTAACTCGCATCAGTGGCGCTTGTGAAAAAGGCGTCATGGCCGTAGAGATCGGGGGAAACGTTTCCTTTTGCTGTCCCTCGCGACAGAGAAGCTTGATAGCTTTCATAATTGATGATAAAAGCCAACGAAAGCGCCTTGAAAGCTTCTCTTGCCTTGCCTTTGCTT
>NC_090879.1:23432509-23447509 GCF_036669935.1 Montipora foliosa
TAACGTTTCAAGTTTAACCGGAGAATTAGGGAAGCAGATGTTCGAAGGTGTAATAGCTGTTGAGTTTTATTCCTCAGTTATCGAGTGCCATAAGTATAAAACTTAAAAATGGTTTGCTTTAAAATTAGAAAAGAACCAACTCACCGTTGCTGTTGAGAAAAGTGTATGCCAAGCAAAACAAGTTGCATCTCGGTAGCCTGAAAGTTAAGAAATAATATGCCTGTTTTTAAATTAACAAATACACCAATACATCACTTAACGTTTCATGTTTAACAGGAGAATTAGGGAAGCAGATGTTCGAAGGTGTAATAGCTGTTGAGTTTTATTCCTCAGTTATCGAGTTCCATAAGTATAAAACTTAAAAATGGATTGCTTTAAAATCAGAAAAGAACCAATTCACCGTTGCTGTTGAGAAAAGTGTATGCCAGGCAAAACAAGTTGCATCTCGGTAGCCTGAAAGTTAAGATATAATTTGCCTGTGTTTAAATCAATTTGAAATAAAGAGAATAAAGAAATAATTTTCCATTTTTTAATTGCATGATGCTCGCCGTTGTAAACCGTGTTTTAGAAAATATTTCAGATTGATTTATTGTGCCTCTGGACTATTTTGAAACGTTACTCAAAATTAATTTAAAGTAATTTGAGATATTTGTCGTCGTTAAAAACTTTATGACGAAGTCGGCCCAACAAATGTGTCGAGATTAACACCTCTCTCTCCCTTTGTCTCTTGCTCTGCCTTTTTAGTGTGAGTCTTGTTACAACTCCCACTGAGATTTTGGTAATTATTTTATCTTAACAGCGGGGACCCACATTCCTGACCCAAGTTAAGCCCTCATGTTTTTTGCTCACCCCAGGCGCTCGCCCGCTTTATCGCTCGCTTGTTCGATCACCGCCTGGAAAAGGAAATGAAACGGCTGCTACGCAGGCTAATTGATACCAGGGACCCGTTTCTCGAACCCTGTGTGTGTTTGCCAGAGTTTTTCTAATATCCCGACTTCTTGTTTTCGTTTCGTGGTTTTGCAGTTACTGGTCACGCGTGACTGAATTGTTAACTCGTGCATGCTGAATACCAAATGTCCCTGTATCGAGGCAGCTGCCAGACCCGAAAGAGACTCTGTTCGCAGGGTTCGAGAAACGGTCCCCTGGTCACAATCAGTTTAGAATTGCGTCCAAGTTAGTTTGTAATGATTGCATCCGGTAATAAAATGTGGCAAATTTATAACAGCGTGGCAAGAAACAAAATTCAGTCTTTCTGGAAAACTGTAAGGAGTACAGAAACCTGTTATGAGCCATGATCTAAAAGCGATTTTAATAAAAACAAGACGCCTACAAAGGCGCTTCGGAAAATGGCGAGAGATTACCAGAAAGATAAATCTGTAATATAACTTGAAGTTGTTTATTGTAAAAACTCATTATTAATGTTACTAAATTTGCAAATGCAAACAACGAAGCCCTATTAGAGGGTTATCAGGATACCGGATATTTAGGTAAAAAATTATAGTGATACGGGATATTTGGGGCGGGGGGAAATTGACGGGATACGGGATATTTCAAAAGATAGGCACGCATTGCGTACGTGTGGTAGTGCAGTAACTTGACAGTGTTTTTTTCCATAACTGTCAACTGAGCTGCGTTTTTTTTTTCCAGGAGATTGAAGTTGTCTTTGCGTAATATGTTTCTCTTAAAGTACACGATATTGTTTTGGTATCGTAAATCATTATAGTTTTATGGTAGATGTCTTTACTAAATACCCCCTGTGGAGACATGTGGTTGAGTAAAATACTACCGGTAATCCCAGAAAGACTGACGAAAATAAAAGGAAATCGAGAAACATTGGCTTCACGGCTGACATGTTGGTCATTTTCAAGTTCGCTTACAACTTCTTTTTCGCCACAAGTTTAAGCGTGTACTCTTAGCTTCTAAGAGCTTTCCAAGACAAAAGTTACATTTCAGTTAAGCTCTGTACGGCGGGGTTAGTATCTGGATGGGAGACCATAGGCAGTCCAAGTTCGCGTCACTAGAGAGCGTAGTGGGTGGGAAGATGACATTTCAGTGCAAGCGGTGTTGCGTTACAGGCAGTTGTTAAGAATTTTAACGCGTTTATATATGACTTTGTATGGGAAATAAAATACCGTCGATTATGAAGCCTAAAAAACGCTCAATTTAACGTTCATTCAATAAAATGAATAAAACTGACTCACCTCTGGTGTATTCTTGTGCGTTTTGGTGCTTATTTTACCGTTTCAGGAATTCCGTGTTTCATTGTTCTAAGACGAAGTCAAGGCTGCACACTTTCCTCCCCACCCACCCACGTAATCATGGAGCTGTTCGAGAAGCCGCTGTGGGGATGGGGTAAGTGTTGTTCATGAAATGACTGTACCTCATCGGGTGGAGTTAATTTGACCTCGGACTCAAGCTCCGTGACCAATTTTGAAATCATCAGCTGTTATTTTCATCAGCTATCGTGATATCAGAAGCAGAAAATGCTCGTTTCCAGCCAAGTGCGTGGGGATTTTTGACGACGAAACTGATTCACCAAGGTTCGCAAATGATGGGCTTTGCGTGAAAAAATCGCGGCTGGGGTGGATTTTCGAGGCGCAAACCGGCTCTGAGCTGACTACGGTCGAAATCTTAGGAATCGGCGTTTCCTTCCGTCGCGTCACCCCCTCCCCCTACTCCTTATTTTTCGCAATCTCTCGCAGTTTTCGTCCCCTTCTCGAGCGTTTGGAAAAGGAAAGGAAACGGCTGCTATGCAGCCTAGTAGCAATCAGTTAAGAATTGCGTCCAAGCTAGTTTTCGATGATTGTATCCGATCATGTTAAGGCCTGTTCCAAACGTCGTGCTACTGCCGTGCCGAACTTTGATTTAACCGGTCCAATTGTAGAGCACTTGTGTAATTATTGTTAATATCATATATGAGTCGCGCTCATGAAATCCGATCCAATTCTTACAGTATTTTAAATGACAACAATTATTGTTGTCATTTGATAATACTGTGATATTTTTTCCTTTTTCACCCAGAAAAAAAAAAGACTTCTAAACGTTCATTTTAAAGGGGTAGTTTCACTGGCAGGTACAAAACCTTAGCTCGTAAGTCACAGGTCTTTTTTTTTTCCAAAAGAAAGAATCCTAAACATTCATTAAAGCCAAACTTGGTCTAATGTTAGCACTGGTAAACGGTTAGAGTTGTTTCTCTATTGGTAAAACGATGACCTGTGTTTTGCAGCTGCCATAGTGTCACTTGCATCAAAGAAGACCAAAAAGTAATGCTGTAGTTTAGTTACCAATAACCATTTAAGTGCACTGAAGCTATTCTTTGTTGTTTGTGGCCAAGGATGGAGAGGATGTGTTTTTCAAGTTTAGAGATGGTGTCTTCAGAAAGTCACCATGCAAAAATTAAACAATGATAACTCTTTGAGCCAAAAATATATTTCGTTCAATTTGCCAATCTAGGCATCTTTGTGTTTTCTATGTAGGTTTTAATCCAGGATTTTACGAGTGACTCACCAGTACTTAGTTTAATACGGATAGCTACTACGGTAGCCTGCGAACGCAGACGTATTTACAACCGCTGGAATTACGTCTGCGTTCGCAGGCTACTACTATTAACAATTATTCCATGAGCGCGTGTTGGATATGAGATGATAGATAGCCCACGAGGCGCGTAGCGCCGAGTTGGCTATATTCATCTCATATCCAACAAGCGCGAGTGGAATTATTGTTTTATTAAAAACGCCCCCAAAATATAGAAAACTAGACTACCATAAAAATAAAAAGGCCCAAGAAATCACGCATATGCTTGCCGTGTTTGTAGATCATGGTATAATGGCTCATAACCCATGATGGCTTAGCCAATCAAACTCACAGATTGCATTATCCAATGATCCAGTTTTTAATAATTGTTAATTATTCCATGAGCGCGTAGCCTGCGAGCAGGCTCACTTGATAGGCAAGGGTGGCGGAGCCGCAACCGAGAGCCGGCAAAGCAGGCGAGAAGAATGGGGCCATTCTTCTCGCCGGCTTCGCCGGCTCGCGATTGCGGCTCCACCGCCCTTGCCTATCAAGTGAGCCTGCTCGCAGGCTAATGAGCGCGCGTTGGATATGAGACGGTAAATCGCCAACCAGGCGCGTAGCGCCGAGTTGGCTATAACCAGTCTCATATCCAACAAGCGCGAATGGAATTCCTTAAACTCCAAAAGTTTAGAAAGTACGAAATACGAGCAAAAAAGCGAGCAAATCCGAGTGAAAAAAAAACTTGATGAGAACTGATGCGATGTTGTGTAAGACCCCTTGGTCAGACAGACACAGGCTCATCACAAAAACATTTCTCACCTTTTCGCGTACTTCTAAACGTCGGAATCGATCCAAACTTTCCACAAAAACGATTTTTTTGCTTTATTCAGAGAGAAATTTCGCTTTCCGGCGAAAAAAATTTAGCTTAACAACGCTTAGCGCAATCTTGCCACATGATAAGGTCAAACTACGGTATATGAGCTGATAACCGAGATTGAGTGAAGCAATCAGAGCACGATAAATGCATTAACCAAGGTTGAAACTTTAATAAATGCGGATAAATACTTAATAGGGATAGCTCTTTGTGCCAAAAGAATATTTCATTTGCGAATTTAGGCATCTTTGTGTTTTCTACGTAGGTTTTTTGATCCAGGATTTTACGAGCGACTTACTAGTATTTATACAGACCATTTAAGCTTTTGGCTACCCTAAATATAGGGAAAAGTCAAATAGACAGTGAAACATTAAGAAGGGATAACGTTAATTTACCTGAAAATGATCGAAAATCTCATTGATTCTGGAACTTCAAATGTCTTGTTCCCGCTCGCGCTTTTTGGCAATCTCCCAGATGTGGAACATCTGGTTCAAGTAATTGTTGCTCACATTTCATTTTAAACATGAAAAGCTGCAAATTTCCCATGACTTTTTAGCTCATAGACCCTAAAAATTTCAGAGAAGATATTTTGTCCTTGCAGGCACCACAGTACTAGAGGGCATTCTCCTGCCCAAAGACTATGATTTCTCTTGAAAGTTTGCAAATACTTGCGGTTCCACTGTAATTTGGGGCCATTTGGAACTGCTGCTGTTTCAAATTTCAGAAACTGCAGAGAAGAGCTGGAAGTTCATGATTGGCTGATTTCTTGCTCATAACCAGCCAGAGGTTGTTATATGGTTCCCCCAAGGGAACTGATAGATTGTAATAAACCTTTCATCATCAAACTCAAGTGAATCAGCCATTTAAATCATTTCTATTAGTGGCACTTGTGACCCCATGTTCCCTGTGGTTTGGACTGGACACTGAAAAATGCAGACTGCAGACTGTGCAAACCGTCCGTAAAATGAAAATTCGGTTAGCCTGACTTTCAATCTGGTTAGCCTGATCAGGATAGCCTGTTTACGGTTAGCTCTGAATAATAGTGAGGGTAACACCATATTTTACCCCTGGTCTGCACAGTCTGTAGTTTGCATTTTGGCGTGACTGGTTTTGGACCAAGTATATTATTCTCTAGAATATGTATAACCAAGGAAAATGGTTTACTTAAAAGAAACCTCCAGTTTGGTTTAGCAAGGCAACATAGTACAGATAAATGCATCACATTTTAAAGCAATTTTATTTATAATCCTGTCAATAGAATGTTCAATGATACTGGAAAAATAACCCTATAATTATTATTATTATTATTATTATTATTATTATTATTATTATGTTAAGAACAGTAACATGGACAATTTCTTTTTCTCTTTTGTAAATCAACAGATTCCTCCCCACAACTAAATCATGGATCACACATTGTCCTAACTCAGGTGACAATGACTGTAGTCAGATAAATTTTGGTAGTACATGATGCAAATTATGATACGAATACCATAATATTAACATTTTAGCTCACTCTAGTATAAATAAAACCCAAGGCTTAATTAAGCGACAATGTAGCCAGCTGCTTGCAAAAATCCCCACCCTATTTGTTGGCTTCGCCTGAGCCACCCAATTGCAAGTAAAAACAAACGAAGGTTACTTAGAAGATTCAACATTTCCCTTATTTTCCATTTAATTCAAACAGCCTGACAACCCATCTTCTGAAATGAAATTCTATTCATATGGGAAATCGTTTTGTTTTGGCCCTTCCACCATATAGCCCATGGGCCAGGAGATGGACCCCCCTCCCCCCCCCCCCCCCCGGGAAATTTTGCATGTAACTATGATCGAGAATAGTAGTGATGCTCGACTGCTTTTGAACATGTGGAGAATGGCTCCTGAGACCTTCTGAGGTCTTATTAGCGAGAGATGTACATGAAATTGGGTGCCCTGTGGTGGGTTCCCAATGGGGGGTTCCCAATGGGGGGTTCCCTGTGGTGGGTTGGGGGGGGGGGGGGGTTCGTCTCCTGGCCCATGGACTAGTATGTTGAGGGCATACATTCCATAAAATTAATATTGTACACAGAAGATATCTAATATTGGTTTACAAACATTTTACTTTTTGTTGTTCACATGAACATCACAAAATTGTTAATGTTGTCAGGGATACCTTCATGTTTGCCATAAACTCCTTGTTTTAGAAAATACTGTATTACAGTTACTTCAATCTTGGCTCAAGATTTGGCTTCAATTATGGATTTCACATTTTAAGTATTTGGTAATCATTTTGTCAGCTGTCAAGTTTTAAATGAATTATTTATTTCTGCAAAGAACCATGGCTTTAATAACATTTGTACATGTGATTTAATATTCATATTTAGCAGGAGATGGGCTCCTGTATTAAGTAAATTTAAAAAAAGGTCTAAGTTAGTTTTTTATTCATTCACAGTCTTAATTGTTTATGATTGGACTATAATAAATATTAATAATGAGAGTCAAAAGTTTAGCAATTAAAATAAGAATTATTATTGCTAAATGTTTAGTCTTCAAATTTTTTGAATTGATTTCACCGACATTCTTCAAAATTATGAGCTTTGTTTTTGCAGAGAACTGTGGCATGTCAGAGCAAAGCGATCGAAACAGAAAAATTTCATGTCATTTCATTGTATTTCTAAATTGTGCCCTTTTCTTTGAAGTACAAAAATTTCTAAGGAAAATTATGCATGCAGCTCTTTAGAAGGGGTTGAGCAGGAGTAAGTCAGAGCATCAAGTATTTATGAGTCAATGAATCAATGAACCAATGAGTCATGAGTCAATGAGTCAATGAGTTAGTGCAGTCACCCTAACCCATAAAATGAAAGCTAAAATTTCAGAGAGTGCTTAGGCCTAATCACTGAAACGAGGGCTTAGGCTTAATCAATAAATTATTGCTATATTGACTGTGAGTCTCATTGACGCACGACTCATTTGACTCATAAATCATGGGACCTCAGTCAATACCAGTCTTTGTATTTGATTTAAGGGGTCAGGTATATACCTTTGAAGGGTAACTTTCTGGTGCAAGGCCTGTCTTAGCTTGTCTGGCGTAAATACAAAATGACTAACTACAAGTAATTTATATATAATATATATAATAACAGTGATTGATAATAATAATATTATTATTATAATTTATTGTTAAATAAGCTCATTGTAAAGGTGAGAGTTTTCCTATCATCAGAATATAAAATAACATTTTACATTTAGTGAAATCAAGTTTGATTTTATGATAAAATTAATTCAAGTTTCAATAACATTTAGTTGGCTGCCAATATCTTTCTTCCAAAGCTACCATTATACTTCCAGGGAGCTGCTGATGTTTTAAAATCATTTCTTGGATTTCCAGTTGAACCTGTAAGATTGAAGTAAATGAAATGTTACATTCGCGGTTAAGACTATTTTTGAAATAGGAATTTGCCCCGCAGGAGTAATAATTTTTTTGTTAAAACAGTGTTGTCAATGTTCAATATTATTCTAGCTGCTGGCAAACATTGTCATCGTGACCTGTTTTAAAACTTTTATCAAGTTTTCCATTCTCAGACTGTGGCCTATCACTGCAGAACTGAACAGCAACATGAAAAGACAGAAAACTTTTTTATTATTTAGCAAAACATAAAGGACAATTAACAATGTAAATCATAAACTCATCTACCATTGTCACATGTATTTCCTTCTACTCTCTCCAAAAAAAGTTTCAGTAAGATTGAAAAGAGCTTGATCACACAGGCAATATTATTATAATAATAAGTACAAGTAGCTGTGCCATGTTAGATAAACAGAACAGCGAGTGGGGGAGGGTGGGGGAGGGGAAAGGAACATATTACAGCACAATTACCTTTCCTGCAAGTTCGTCACATGACATCTTGGCATCATAACAGACTGGCTCTCCAATAAAGGTTCTAAAAATGTCACAAGAAAAGTTCTATCTATCCCAATATCAACCAAAAAGATGTTTTTCATAACTGTTGTGAAGTGTTCTGCACATGGAGGCAAAGAGAAAGACGAAAGGACTTTAAGGGTCCACTGTGAAGTACTGTCAGGCCAAATGACAAATCTACAAACTCTGTGCCCTACCCTTTGCAAACACTGTTTGGGGTGTTCACTATACCACAAAAATTAGGAGACTGGGACAATCAGAAAGATACATCCGTCATGCAGGCTAAAGAATTAGAGACGGGTTGTTAATCATCCTTATGGCAGGAGATGAAAAGGTCTTATCTTTTTCAGACTGACGTGACAGCAAAGACTGCACTTCTCTTGGTACTTGTGTAAAGATTTAGATACAATTTACAATAATGCTAAATTATTAAAAATTACTTTATTTAACCCTTTCACCCCTAAACCGGCCATCCTTAGTATTTTACTCTGTCTAATGCCAGATGATTTTACTCATCAATGGGGAAACCCCAGGAGTCAATGGGTTAAGGCAGGAGAGGTAATGACCTCATCAGGGGCCTGTTTCTCGAATTAAGTCCCGTAATCTTTTCGAGCCCGAAAAGCCATTATAGATCTGTGAAATTGCCAACCGCTTGTTTTGGAAAGCTGATCTTTTAACATGTTTTCAAGTTAACAAAAAGAAAAATAACTGTGAAGTTTGACGAATTTTCTCCTTTCTTGAGTTACAAAGGGAATTGTGACACCCAAAAATGGCCCGTAAAGTTTCGGGACTTTCGAGAAACGACCCCCAGGCCCTAATGAGATGCACACAGATTTCAATAAGCGTCACAAAGTGTCCCCTTGCTCTCCTCCCCAACTTCAGCATCACTCCTGTCTCGGAATACAGACAATTAACGTCACAAAAGTGTCGCCCAAATGTTGCTCCTCAAGTGAGGGTAAACAGCTGCATTTACCCTAAGCTAAAAATAACACTGACCTTTACCGTTACCTTATTGTTGGAAATAGGTAACAAAGGCTTAGACTTACAGGATACAACACTTTGTGTTAGATGTCAACTGAATTGGGTGTGCATCTAATTAGGTGCATCTCTGAACACAAGTGACCTTAGAGCGTTAATCCAGCCACAGTTGAACTTAACGCCTCTTACAAGATAGTTCAGGGTTCCAACCAGTGAACAGCCAATCAGTGCCTTAACCCCTTAACCAGCCCCCATAGACAAGGAAAAAATAATGGTCTGGGATTAGACAGAGATCAATCTGGAAGTGTCACTCTTTGGGGAAAGGGTTAATGAGGATATATGTACTCTGGCATTACTATTGGTACATGTAGGAGCAGATCAAGCTCATGATATCTTGAAGCATTTAACTCTGGTTCAGAGCTGGGATTTTTTTAGTTTAAAAATAATCTTTATTTGGATGTAACGTAGCTCGCGAATCTTCCCACGTGTGCAGCAATTTTATTTTTGTCCATATTTGGGCATAAAATTACTGTCCTAAAATCCCCAGCATTGTTCCAAGGAAAAGAGTTGCAAGTTACACACTTCAAGGTCATGTGCCGTCTGGCAGGAGAGAAAAGCTTAATGTGATCAATACTGACATATCGGTAGCAACACCATGCATTGAGCACAGTAGAACACACCAACTTTAAATGCTTACATGTACAAAGTGAGACTACAGCTGTATAACCTGTAAGTCACCTACTTTTTCAATAACACCATTTTCTAATTTACCTTCTGTGATAGAAACATACCATACCAGGTATACTTAGTCAGTTAAAAAAATAAGAGCTCTGCACTGGGGCAATTATAGTGAAGGCACTAAATACATTATCTAGATAATATGACTTTGCTGCACACTATGCAAACAAATAAAAAGAATATAATCTGGACATAATTTCTAACCTTAACTTGACTGGAAATCCACCATATAGAGGTACTAATGGTATTTTTGTCAGCTCATACAACTTGCGAAACCATTCTGCAACAAGATTACAAAACAAAACAAAAATTTAACTTTTAAAAGCTGACAGCTGCAGCTTAAAGTAAAATTTGCCGCAATCAGAAGGAAAAAAGATAACATGACATCCAATGAATTATTACTTACTGCGCCCTAGCTGGACAGAACGAATAGCCTCTCTAATGTTTTGAGTGTATATTGGATAAATAGGCTAAAAGAACAAAAAAATGTGTTGGTCTTGGAGACATCTCTCCTATATTTAGTTTAAAAAGCAAACCTCACAGACTGTGAATTAATCCCAGCCTTGTATGGTACACTGGTTTTAGCTCAGTCTTTAGATCTCACAGAAATAATCACTTTGCCGGCATGGACACAAGATCTGGGTTGGAGTAAGAATGTCCCCATTAACCCTTGGATGCCTGAACCAACCAAAACCGGTATTTTACTCTGTCTAACACCAGACAATTTTACTCGTCAATGGGGAACCCCCAGGAGTCAATGGGTTAAGGTGGTTCATAATTTGTGAATTTAAATCAGTCTAGGTCAGCACTCATTTAGCTTCCAAGTTTTTTGTTTCATATGTGAATGTATATATTAATAGTTTCTGCAGGCTTGTCATTATAACTCAGCCTCCAGAGTAAGCGGCACGGCAGCAGGTGGGGTATACATTTGTACGTTCCCTTTTGCCACACTGATTTTGGGTTTTTGTATCTGTCAGTGCCACAATCTTTTCCCTGTTATTTATCTTGGGAGATGTATTTCTGTATTGTGCCCTAGGTAGCATTGTGTGATCATGCAATGTTTGTGAGAATAAAGTTATGTTTAGGGTACTGGCCGACCAGAAGCCCCATGTATCAACACAGTTGTCTGCGACTGCCTCTCATTTGTAGTGTAGGCAAATTTTCAAATTTTACTCAGTTGAGCTCTGCCATTTTTAACCCTTTGACGTCCAAACCGGCCTAAACCGGCCATAAGATTTTACTCGTCAATGGGGAGCCCCTGGGAGTCAATGGGTTAATCACTCACTGAGGATTTTATTTTGTCTAAAGCCAGACAATCGTACTCATCAATGGAGGGGGGGGAGGGGGGAAATTCAATGAATGGGGCTCACTCTCAGTAATCTCTGGACCCCCACCCACTCACCACTTTGGCTTCAAGTGCCACTTTGGCAAATCCACGCCTTCCATTCCAAATCATGGTGTAAAATTCATCAGAGAATAAAGCCTCCCTTACACCTCCTGGAGAAATGGCCAACCATTCACCATTCTAAATAAATTAACAATATTAATATTATTTTATTTTGAACATAGCACAACTTCTTTCCACTGAATTTGAGCAACCCTTATAAAGGTGTAACGATACAATAATTTTTTCTGCGCATTCTGTAAGCAAATCATTTCAAATGCGTCAGCTGGTTTCCAATTCAAACAGATCTGTATGGAAATTGCATAACAAAATTTATAGCACTCACTGTCAGCTTTGCCGTGACAGATCTGATTACAAGAATTGCTAAGTACAACATTAAACATTTTTTCATTGAAGGCCTGTTAGCTGCATTGTATATCTGAATGAAGATTGGGTGCCTGTAAGATATTGTCCTGGAGGCATGTCCACCAGGTTACTCCTGGTGGATCTTGCACTTAGACATGACCTTTCACACCAATCAGGAGTCAAGATACCCATGCAACAGTGACCAGCATTGGCTCTAGAGAAGGAAAGGGGGGAAGTAATTAGCTAGCTAAATTATTTTGGTTGTGTTTGTGAAATTGCATTGTTTAACCCAACAGGTCAACTCTCGGTTGTTATCATAATGAGTTCAAATATCACTTCAGTTCTGTCCTCAAATAGAATGCTGTGGGCATTGTTATTGAGGGTTTGGGGTTCATACGATCATGGACTCAGTAACTTGACTAACTCAGAGTTGACTCTGAAAATTGGTAAGCTCAGTGACAAATTGTTATGGTTTAATTATTTCATAATGGAGGTGACAATCTCCAATAAGGCAAACCTTTAAGATATCTACACACTGTTTCCTGGAACGTCCTTCTACAGCTCCACATACTTCAAGAAGCAACTGAATTCCTTAAAGAAAGAATAATGATGACGTATAACCCTTCACTTCAAAAACTTGATCCAAAAGTTGAAATTATAAACCAAATCAACTAGCTCAGTGTTGTACCCAATTCAAATCTACCTGGGTTAAGATTCTTTGTGTATTGTATTTGCCCACAATGAATTTAACTACATGTACATCAAACAAAACATTATTCTAAGAGCATTTTCAATAATTGGGTACAACATTGAGTTAGCAGTCGATTGCAGTTTTCTTGAGCAGTTTATTCTTAGTTTTGAGGTAATCGCTATCATTTTCATTATCATCATCATCATTACCACTGGTAAAAGACATCAATTCAAATTATTTGAATAATTTGATGACTTTTTAAAACTTATTAACTCAATCACTTGGGATTTCTAAATAATACCAACCTGGTATCTGAAACAAAAATGTAGCTGCTACATTTCTGAGCCTTCTCTTTTTAACTAGTAAAAGTCTTGCAAGAATGTAATACATGTCCAGCGGTATTGCTCCGTGGTAATATATTAGTAATGCAGGGCCATCATCTGGCAATTTATCAACTCCAATCAGTTCATAACCTAGAGAATGAAGAGAACATATATAGTTGGCTTTTACTGAGAAGGATGGCATTATTTTACATACAAATTGATATTTTTGAGAGTAGACTTTCATATACTGGACTAAAATGGCGGAGGACAAAAGAACCGTTGTTATTAGGCCTTGATAATTTGGTATTGTTATATTCGCATTGCTTTTTGTTTCGTAGACATTTCAGATCCGGTATATGAACGACCAGCCAAGCTTTGCTGCCTTTGGTAACATTTTGCAAAACCTGAAATCTGGTCCTGATTTAGTAGGAAAGGATACGTCAGACTTCGATTGGTTTTCAATCCATGTTTAATATTTCTTAAGTCATCATTTTCGAATAATAGACGAGTTCACGCTCTTGATTGCATCATGGGTAATCAGGGCAACATGGCGGGAAATTCAAAGGTTTGCATGGAAATTCAAAGCAAAAATATAGTGTATGTGACTCTACTAAATCGACTTTTGCCTTCATAAACCAAACAAATAAGTTCATGTTCACAACTGAGATGAACTAGACTTGGTATCCGTTCTTTGGAATTCCTAAAACAAGCTTTTTTTGTCTCCAATCTCTGTAATTTTGTGCCTTTGGAATTACAAGATACAAGAAATGTATGGCAGAAACTCCTTTTGATAAAATAATTTCTACAATAGCCGTTCTCTCTAAATTTATTCTGCTGCACCTTTGAGCGCATGTTTTGGAAAATGAAAAACCCAAAATTGCATGTCATGAGTTCTTTTCATCGTTTTGAACTTCCTTACAAACCTTTGAATTTCTCGTGATCTTGCCCTGATTACCCATAATGCACTCAAGGGCGTGAACTCGTCTACGAGATGCATAGGCTCGATTACCAGCCGCTTTTACCCGAACTCGAGTGAGCGGCGGATATCGAGCCTACGAGGTGCAAAGAATGCCGAGATTGAAATGTGACCCCAAGCCCCTCTCCACTCCCATAGCTTCACTCATCCCCAGATTCCTCACTTTCTCCCTCTTTCCCATTCTCTCTCGATCTTTAGTTCAAACAAAAGAGTTACATATCCTGTCAATCCAGTCTAGATCCGGATAGATGTGCAGGATTTAAGATACGTAGAAAGCATTGTTAGTTTTCCGGTTTTTCTTTTTCTGATAACGATCCATTGATCATGAATTAGTAAAATCGAAAACAAAGAATTTTCAATCTACTTTTCAAGAAACTAGATGAACTCCTTCTTTTCTGTTCTAGAAGCAACAATGAGCAGCAATGAGATACGTGATGCGAAGATGGCAAAATCTGCTAAGTGACATTCGAGGATTTCCTGTAATATACAATTTCTGGGCTCACACACGGAGGATTGCCTCATGCAAAGAAGGGTGTTTTGTGAAAACAAAACAAGAATCAGTTGCTTTCGGCTGATCGACTTTTAATAAATAAGCTTTAGTTTAAAAATTCCTTAGATTGTATACGTAAGAAAAAAATTTGCGGTAGTGAAGGAAGGAAAATTATATAAGCTGATATTTGTAAATTAGGCGCGCAGTGTTGCCGCACGCGCACAATTGCAAGTTTGCATATGGAACTAAATTACGCAGCAAGTGACCTTCCTCTCTTCAAGAGTTCGACGTGATAAATATTTTAGCCATTGCTCGTGCATTAAATTCCCAGTCTTAAAAAAAAAACCTTAATCAAGAGCATAGCGCAACAGTTAACCATCGCGTGAAAAAGCAAGCAGACTGAACCTCCACTTCTTCTCACATTGGTTAAGCTCCCTAATTCATTATCCGCGAGTTTTCTGGCCTGGAAAATCACTCACCGTGCCAAAGCGTTCCATGCGCATCAAAAAAGGCCGCTACCATTTGTTGTGCGCCGTCCCAAAAATTTCCTACGTAGGCATCGTAGATTTGGAGCCTTCTGTGACGATAAACGTACAAGAAAACGGCACTGCCGTACATCATGATAAGAAAGATTACAGGATAAACGAAAACCACGACGAAGGGAGACAAAAGTATCATTAGCCAGTCCATCTTCCATGTGGAACCAGAAGGTCAGACGTCTCTGTTTATCCAGCGTAAGATCGAAGATAAAGCCAGTGGTGAAAAGATC